>NC_044510.1:7852816-7882816 GCF_902362185.1 Chanos chanos
AATAAGTTAAAAAGAAATGAATAGTAGTTTAATAGTAGTAGAAGCCTCGTGTGGCTGAAATGTGTAAATTAGTTGACACTGGGACATACATGGTTTAACGTTTAAATGCTTTGTGCTGGTGCACACAGCCCTCTCTTTGAGGTCAGATTGATCTTGTGTAATATGGAGAAGGTTTATCTCACTTCCTCCATTAGCTCACTTTTTACCATACAAGTTACACAGCAAGTACTGCAAAATCAAAAGTGGATACATGTGATGAAAAAAAGCGTCTTTTCGTTGAGTTCTGTCCATTAATGTCTGTATCTGTTTGTTTTACAATCGATAATCACGTAGCTCTTTTTACTGTGCGCATAATTGATAACATCAAATATTTACCTTTATCCAAACACCCACAACCTGGCTTTTCTCCACCTGCGGTTGCATGATTTAGGACTTGAACAGGTCGGGGAAAGTGCGCTGAGGATTGTCAAAAAATGTGTTACTCGCTCAAGTATGATAATGGGTAATGAACTATATTGAAAGCAAAGGTCAAAGGGCATTTGCTTTATTCGAAGGGTTTTTTTAACTCACCTCCTACTGCGTTGTTGTCTATAAAATTTAGCAGACAGATACAGATAATGAACGTTTGTTATCGTTGTTGAAAACAGACAAAATCATCTCATGCAACAGCTTCCATTTTTGTACGTACAATTGGCTTATTTACATACTTAGATCAATATTAGTCTTTCAGAATGCAATAGGTAATACTCTACTATAATTTATACGATAAATGTCTAAATGTGTGTGTGTGCTTACGTGCACGCATGTGTGTGTTGGTAAATGTGCGTGCACACGCACGCGCGTTTGTGTGTGTGTGTGTGTGTGTGTGTGTTGTGAATATGCTATTTGAGCAAAACTTACACAAATAAGCCAGTACTCCAACTGCCAATAAAGAGATGATGAGGAGAACAGAGACAATGATCACTGCAGGCACTAGCCCCTTCTGCCTACTGCCTGAACTCTGAACTAAAAAACAAAAGGAAAATGCACACATGACCTGTAAGCAGCAGTAGATATTTCATGATGTGTATACGTGTGCACACTCTATAACTGTATTCTTGCACTCACACACACACACACACACACACATAAACACACACACTTACTACAAGTGTAAAACCTGTTAGTACAATACAGTACTGTTTGTCATGTCTCACCGTAACAGTTCTGTTATCTACCTATCTATCTATCTGTCTATCTATCTATCTATCTGTCTATCTATCTATCTATCTATCTGTTGTGGAAAATATTTTAAAGCATTAAGATTGTTGAAACTGTTCTGTTCTGTTTGTCTAACCGTGTAAGCTGCAATACTAAGTGTCATTTTAGGGTGAACCCAAAAGAAGAAGTCGCACTGAAACACTGTGAACACCCTCAGGACATTTTGTGCACTGTAACAAAATGCTTTAAGAAAACAGCCAAACTCTAACGTTAATATACTGTTTCCCATTAAAACAGTACTATACTGTAAAAAACAATGCATTCTGGGCAATATTTCTGTTGTGTTCACTGAGCCCCAGTTAATTATTGTTCCGTATTCAGTTGTTTATGCCTTATGTGCGACTGCGTTGCTGACTTGTTTGTGCCATATATATGCCACTGTTTTTTTAACATCGCTTTCCTCATTCTTTAAATACAACCATTTCTGTGGTGCCTTTTCGAAATAAATGTTGGGCTACATGATTGATCTTATATTATCTAAGTCTCTTCTTTTCCACAGAATGTTTTCATTGCTGCATTTTAGTTAACTAAATCATTCAGTATGTATATGTTGTAAAGAATATCACATTAAAATTGCGAATCAAAGTTACAGTAAAAAGCAGTGCTTAATTCATAGTAATTGGCTATCATCAACACTGCCAGTAATAATCTCTATTTACAAAAATGACTACATGGTACTGCATTTGGGATTATGGTGAAAATCCATTGCTAATGTAAAAACAAAACAGTGTTGTACTGGCTACCCTGCTGCCAGCAGAATACTGTAAATTAAAAAAAAATACAGCACTATACCATGTTTTACTACATATATTATAACTGAATATTTATATAAATATATATAAATTATGTGTGTGTGTGTGTGTGTGTGGCTGTGTGTGTGTGTGTGTATATATATATACATACATACATACATACATACATATATATATATATACATATATATATATATATATATATATATATATATATATATATATACACACACACACACACAGCCACACACACAAACACACTCTTTCTCTCCTCACATGGATAGATAGATAGATAGATAGATAGATAGATAGATAGATAGATAGATAGATAGATAGATAGATAGATAGATAGATAGATAGATCTGATGTTACCTCTGTTACCTTTCAGTGAAAAAAGTATAAAACTGACCTTGTGTTTTTGGAGACTTCACCCCAGAATCAAACTGAAAGTTTTCATAGACAGCTGTGTCGGAATCAGTGTCCATGGTCAAAGCACACGCAGGAAGCAACTGGACAGCGGTACGTTCCCGTCTATGGCAATCGCCTGAATGTTAAGGGAAGTGATAGGAAAACGCAAAAAGAAATGACACAAAATGGACTGAAACATCTATCATGCTGAGGTTAGTATAAGTTAGTACTTCCGCTGAGCAGTTTCCTGTATTTCACATTGCAGCAGCTTTTCTTTAGGTACAAAAATGAGGGGGGGGGGGGGGGGGGGGGGGGTTAGTGGACTTCTCGTACACAAAATTTCACATAAATACACATATATATTAAGTACTTACCCAATTCTCACCAAAAGAGTATTATCATATTTTAACATATGTTTAACATATGTTAACATATGATGTATTTGATCACTGCTTTAATAGGATTTTTTTCTGTGAATTCTTGTTGCTTTGGGTGTGTGTGTGTGTGTGTGTGTGTGTTACATTTCTTCAGTCACTTTAGTGATATGGTTTATGAATTCATCTGTGTGTGTGTGTGTGTGTGTGTGTGTGTGTGTGTGTGTGTGTGTGTGTGTGTGTGTGTGTGTGTATCTTTATGTAGATGAGACCTTGTCATCATCAACAGCACAGAGGAGCAGATGCAGGGAGAGAGAAAGAAAGAGAGAGAGATAGAGAGAGAGAGAGAGAGAGAGAGATGCACAGAGACACAGGTGTATTCATAAACAGGGATCATATCACTAAAGTTGTATTTGATGTTGTTGTTTTTTAAGACTCGTTCCATGATAAGACTTCAGTATTTTAATAATGTACTAAAAGAAACGTCAGTTCATTTGCCCTTGGCTGTAAATATTTTGTAAATGATTATGGACAAATTTCAGGTCTCACAACAATATGTCAAATCTCCTAAAGCTTATTATTATTGGGGTCCAAGCATCAAAGCTGTGTAGGCACCCACTGAGTTTTTACCTGTTCCTCATCAGCTGTCTCTTTTTCTTTTTCTTCTTCTGACTAGGGTGTCTACGGCAGCCCCTACAACCATACGCTAAAAAGTTGTGAAATTTGGCACACTGATTGGGGACAGTCCCCTGATTCTCCTCACCAAGGTTCATGTCTGCAGCTTGAGCACTCTAGCGCCACCAACGGGTCAAAGTTGAAGTAGGTTTATGCCCCTAACTTTTGAGCCATATGTCCGATTTTCAAAAATGAGGTACCGTTGATTCCTTGGGTCAAGGCAAGTTAAACGCACTCATCACCCGCCATATTGGATTTTCCGCCATACTGGATTTTAAACATTGATTTTTCGCTACTCCTCGGACAAACCTTGTCCAATCTTCGCCAAATCTGGCGCAGATGATGTTCAGACCAAGCCTAACAAAAGTTATCAGACGGATTTTTGATTTTCGAAAGTGTTAGTCCATCACAGCCAATCGAAATCAGCGGCAAAGTCACCAAAATGGAAGTGAGCTCATTTTTCAGCATAAATCAAATGTTATATTACTGAAATAAATATGGCTTCAAGAAAAGTGTAGTGTTTCTGAATTACTTCAACAGTTCCACAATTACTTCACCATGCTTGGTCCCCTCATCTCTGCTTGCAGCTACATGTATTATTACTATTACTATTACTGTTACTATTAGTATTAGTATTATTACTACTTACTCACTGACCGGTTCTCATATATCATCATCATATCATTTTCTACCGCTTATCCGGGACCGGGTCGCGGTGGCAGCAGGCTTAGGAGGGTAGCCCAGACATCCCTTTCCCCGGCTACATCCACCAGCTCCTCCTGGGGGATCCCAAGGCGTTCCCAGGCCAGCCAAGATATATAATTCTCCCAACGTGTCCTGGGTCTTCCCCGGGGTCTCCTCCCAGTTGGTCGTGCCCAGAACACCTCCATCGGGAGGCGCCCAGGAGGCATCCTGACTAGGTGCCCGAACCACCTCAACTGGCTCCTTTCAATGCAGAGGAGCAGCGGCTCTACACCAAGCTCCTCCCGGGTGTCCGAGCTCCTCACCCTATCCCTAAGGGTGCGCCCAGCCACCCTTTGGAGGAGGCTCATTTCCGCCGCTTGTATCCGCGATCTCATTCTTTCGGTCACTACCCAGAGCTCGTGACCATAGGTGAGGGTTGGAACAAAGATCGACTGGTAAATTGAGAGCCTTGCCTTCTGACTCAGCTCCTTCTTCACCACGATGGTCCGGTACAACAACCGCATGACTGCCACCGCCGCCCCGATCCGCCTGTCGATCTCCCGCTCCATTTTACCCTCACTCGTGAACAAGACCCCGAGATACTTGAACTCCTCCACTTGAGGCAGAAACTCAGTCCCAACACGGAGGGGGCAAGCCACCTTTTTCTGGCAATAGGACCATGGCCTTGGACTTGGAGGTGCTGATCCCCATCCTGACTGCTTCACACTTGGCTGCAAACCGCCCCAACGCGTGCTGGAAGTCACAATTTGATGAGGCCAACAGAACCACATCATCTGCAAAAAGCAGAGACGCAATCCTGAGGCCACCGTACTGGACGCCCTCTTCACCCCGACTGCGCCTTGAGATCCTGTCCATGAAAATTAAGAACAAGATCGGAGACAAGGTACAGCCCTGGCAGAGTCCAACACTCACTGGGAATGAGTTTGACTTTGTGCCGAGAATATGGACACAGCTCTCACTACAGTTATACATGGACCAAATGGCTCACAGCAGCGAACCTGGCACCCCATACTCCCGCAGTACCCCCCACAGGACACCCCGGGGAACACGATCGTAAGCTGTTTCCAGGTCCACAAAACACATGTAGACTGGATTGGCAAATTCCCATGATCCCTCCAGTATCTGTGCAAGGGTGAACAGCTGGTCCGCTGTTTCACGGCCAGGACAGAATCCACATGGTTCCTCCTGAATCCGATGTTCGACAATCGGCCGCAGTCTCCTTTCCAGTACCCTGGAGTAGGCTTTCCCAGGGAGGCTGAGCAGTGTGATACCCTGATAATTGGAGCACACTCTCTGGTCTCCTTTTTTAAAAATGGGGACCACCATCCCCATTTGCCACTCCACAGACGCTGTCCCTGACTCCCACGCAACGTTGAAGAGGCGTGTCAGCCATGGCCTAAGGAGCTCTGGTACCAGGTACACTAATGAGCTGCCTTATGCCCAAACATGGTGTTCGTTATGGACAATCCATGACTCGCACAGAAGTCCAACAACAAAGCACCACTCGGGTTCAGATCGGGTAGGCCATTCCTCCCAATCACTCCCCTCCAAGTCTCTCCATCATTGCCAAAGTGAGCATTGAAGTCTCCCAGCAGAACTACAGAGTCCCCAGATGGTGTCTTCACTAGGACACTTTCCAGTGTATCTAGGAAGGCTGGGTACTCTGAGCTGCCGTTCAGCGCGTACGCTGCCACGACAGTCAGAGATTTCCCCCCTGCAACAGGCGCAATGAGGCGACCCTTCCGTTCACCGGGACGAATTCCAACACAGCGGCGCTCAGTCGGGGGCTAACAAGTGGGGGGTATTTCAAAAAGCGGATTTAGTGAAACTCAGAGTTAGTCAACTCAGAGAAAGTAGTAAACCTCCTAACTGAGGAGCCCTGTGGCTTCGTTCTCTTAGCAAAACAAAGCCATAGGGCTTTTCTATTAGTAGGTTAACTACTTTCTCTGAGTTTACTAGCTCTGAGTCTTCCCTAAACCTGGGGTGCAGTCAAATAGTCATTTTTGCTTAGGAAGGTTCCTGAATGAAATGACCCAGAGGTATCTACGTGGCAGCCATGATAAGAGCTGTTCAAATTCTTTAAATGCTAAGGAAAGGTGCTTCAATGCTTCCTTTCCTATCTCCTTTAGCATAGTGTATGTAACTACCCGATTTTGCTAGCCTCCCAGACCTTTCCTGGAATTACCCATACTCATACAGATGTTTAATACTTAACAGATTTCTACATAATTATCAATTCACACAGAGACGATGGTCTTTAGCATTCACTGTTTCTACTTTTATGGCATGGACAGGTAACATCAAAGGAAAACAATGCCACATTATGCATGCTTTTGTGGGTAAGACTGCTTGGTGACAGTCAATGCATTACAACAGTAAACCTCACTAGACTGCAACTGTCAGTGGCCCAACTTTACGCACCCTACATAGCTACTTTTTCTGCTGACAAATTTTAACGGGCTATTCATCATTTGGAAATGTTTTTGTAATGTTTAGGACGGGTGCAGTCGTCGTGCATTACAAAACGCTCTTAATTGAGAACTAATGCCATGGGCCAAATTTAAAAAGTAAAATATAAAATTAGAAAGTGAAATAGGAAAAAATGCCTTGCAAAACGGGCACTTATCTAGTCAGAGGCCAACAGGGCCTATCTGGGGTCTATCTGTGCCCGTGCCTGGTATACGGTGAATGAATTTGCTGAGCTCATCGGTTGCTTCACCGTGCTTCTTCGTGCACGCATGTCTTCTGGTGTTGAGGTAGCGGTAGTAGTAACGGATTTTCGTTCATTTTCAGTTGTATATTTTTGCGTATTGTTCTGAGTCCATCCATAAAAACGAATGTTCTGCGGAAAATGCGTACGGACCGCGTAAACTCCCGAGAGATGACTTTTTTTTTTGTGCGGGGGGGTACAAGTGAGCTTCTCAGAATGTGGCTTTGAGATGCGACGTGTTTTTTTCGCATCTCTCTTGGCGTTATCTCATTAGCTATCTTAACCTCAACTGCCTGTCTAAAATGATAATGCATTGACAGTACGAGGTGACAGAATGCAGGGGAGAGGGACAGAATGCAGGGGAGAGTCTAACACAGAATAGCGATTGAGAAGAATAACAGGGTAGCAGAAAAAAATTTAGGCGGCTTTCTGTGGCTTATAGTGCGACTAAAAACAAAAACAAATCTGTGAAGTGTTTTAACAGCGTACATTGTTCTACTAACCACAGGAGAGGGTTGTATAAGTCACGTTTTATTTTTGGGGTCGCCCCCCCCGCCCCCATCGACGCGAAAGAACCAGTTTAACCTCAGTGACCGCGTGAGTTTCAAGTGAAGATGATGAGGCGCTTGACATCTCCATAAAGACGGTAGTTAGATCCGTTATCAACAGACCTGTACAGCACTGATAGTGAAGCGGATCTGTAAGATCCTTTAACAAACTCAGCACGTAAAAAGAATTAAGGAAGTTACGAGGAGGTTCTTCATGAGGAGATACTGTATGTGCGAATTTGTGATGGCTTTGCTTTTCAACAACCCTTGTCAGGTTGAGAGACATGAATCTCTCTCTCTCTCTCTCTTTTTACCTTTGCCATTCTTAGAAGATATCAGCGCAGTTTTGGTACCTCACATAATGTTGTAACAAGTCTTGATCTTGCATGATCAGCTTAACTGTTTTTTTTCTGTTTATAATAAGAGGCATTACATCTCCATCTCTTGACCAGGTGTGCTGGTTTCCATAGAAACCAGTGACCTTGATCTCCAGAAAGACTGAAGAACGCACACAGGCCCCAGCAAGGACGTATAGCCCTAATGGTCAATAAACAGGAAAGCCAAACAAATTGGCCTTTAAACTGTTTTCAAATTTGAAGGCTTCAGACACAAGCATCTATCCCAGAATGCCATTATTATACATGGACAATGAACAGAGCAACTGTGCTTAGCATCTAGTGAGATTATGCTTATAAAACTGAACATCATATGAGGTTGAATTAAAACAATAAGACTTCCAAACACACACACACACACACACACACCTTAAAGCATTCTGTGATTTTTAACATTAGCAAAGTCCAGAGTCATTTATCAATTTTAAGATGTAATTATGAAACTGAACTGAAACTAAAGCTTAATATTCAACTTTTGATGTAGAGATATAATGTCAGAATACCGATTTGCAAAAACAAACAGCATATCCAAAAAGCATTTGTAACCTCTACATTTTATTTAGCACAAATTCACCACCTCCATCTTCACATTGTTTTTCTCTACCATAAAAACCAAAAGACCTGTTTGTTTGTTTGTTTGTTTTTGTAGTTGTTTTCCCTCCAACAAAAAAAAAATCATTTCATTATTCAAATCCTCCTTTCTCCACAGTTACGTCAGAAATCGAACATTGAGGGATATACATAAAAGTTGACCACTACAGTAAATCTTCCACGTTTGTTGGTTTGCTTAATTTTTTTTTTTTCCCAGCCAGAAACAAAAACTCAAACCAACCAGACTATAATTTGACCTCACACACTATTTAAAAAAAAAAAAACACACAACTGAGATCATAGTGCACTGAGTTAATGTTCTCTGGACTGGAAAGCATATTTCTCACATGAAACAAACACTGCAGTGGTAACATTCTACGATAGCCCTCTGTGTCTTTACGCCTTATTTCCAACCCCCAACCCCCCCCCCAAAAAACTCTAACCCAAAAACATCAACCATTGCGTTCAAAATCTCGATAATCCCGTTTAAATATCGTTCCTTTCTCTCCCTCCATCTTCAGACGCCCCCCCCCCCCCCCAAAAAAACAACTCTGTCGTTCCTCCAACTATTCCTCTTTTCTTCCGTCCGTTAGTCCACCAGTCAGATTCTCCTCCATCACACTGTTCACCAACTCACTGCGTCTGGCCCCTTCTGACACTGTTGTTGTTGTTTGTTTGTTTGTTAGTTGTTTAGATATTTACAAAAGGGCTCGTGTGTTGTTGGCTTAGCAGTGGGAGAGGCTCACAGGCGTTAATAATGAAGCAACAGGAAAAAGCTGAAAGAAATGGAAAAAAAAAAAAAAAAAAAAAAGAACCGCGTATATCTCTCATATTTGCCCCCCCTTTGGTTAGTCAAAACAGTTTGTTAAATAAAAGACAAGATCTCCATGATGATACTGCGATTGTGGAGGAGGCCAAGAAAAAAAAAAATCGCAAAAAAAAAATCCTGCTAACAGTAATAAAAATTGACAGCAGCCCTTGACATATCCACTTTGGATGTTTATTTCTCTCTTTTTTTTTTTTCCTTGTTTTTAATTTTTTTTTTTTATTTTCCTTTCTCGGTTTATTGTTGGGAATTTCCTTTTTTTTTTGTCGTATGTCTTTGATTGTTTTGTAACACATTTTCTCTAAAACTTGAAAAAAAAAAAAAAAAAAAACGACAAGAAGAATTCTGTCCATTCTTTTCTCGTCTTTGCAGCGAGACGTCTCATGAGGGGGGGGGGGGGAAATGTCATGTCAAATGTGTAAGTGTTCTGTTAGGTAGACGAGTAGCGGATTAACTATATATGAGAATTTCATGAGCTGTTTCAGATGTTAACAGTGATTTTTATTCCTCTTGTTTTTAATTTCCTCTGTGTGTGTGTGTGTGTGTGTGTGTGTGTGTGGGCATGGTACAATCGCAACAGACTAACGCTGTTCTGGCTTGATTATGGTAATTACAGTGTTTGTTTTTTTTGTCCATGCATTGAGAGGGGGGAACAAAGAGAGAGAGAGAAGGAGAAAGAGAGACACAGAAAGAGAGAGAGAGAGAGAATGAAGGAGTTAGGTCACTCCTCCTTAACCTTCGCCTCCAGGCCTGACAGCAGTAAGTAGTGCAGGTCCAAAAAAGGTTCAAAGTTCAAAAAAATGTAAAAATGGGCGGTGCCTTCTTGTTCCTGAGGCGGGAAAGTCCGTCGTCTGTCTGGGTGGTCAGTGCGTAATGTTTTATCTTGGCCACGTTACGGCACGAGGAGGGGGAGGGGCCAAGGATGGAAAACTGTTCACTGCAGTACCAAACCCACCTGGACAAAACACACAACACACACACAGCGTTATTCAAAGAGAATGGCATATTATGTCTAAAATCTCTATCACAGACACACACGCACGCGCATACACACAAATTATCTCCAGTGCTGAATTTCTTCGACAGATTTTCCTGGAAATATCTGACAAGGATTAATGATTGTTCCTGGTTCTGAGTAAAATATTCATTTTGCTGACATTCAGTGAATAAATAACTTCTGCTTTTCCCAAACAGAACTGTACGGTTCTAGAAACTTATCTTCCTGATGTCTGAATTCAAACTTGCGTAAAACAGTAAAATTAAGATTTCCCGAAAACAAACAACAGGCAGTATCGTGATATTATGAAAAGATATTCCCAAATTTGGGAATTAATAGTCAAACACAATTTCCTTAAGTAGAGGGCCCTAACACCTAGATGTTTTTTTCCTATTTTTATGAAATATGTTTGCATAATATACCTTTACTATAAAAGATCTAGATGTTTGGTTATATCGGTATTAAAAAGCAGAGGTCACTGTGTGCAGTGTAGTTAAAATGTTAAGTCGTGTGTTAAGTGTTAGTTAATGTTACTGTCAATGTCGGTGGGTTATGAAGAGTGGGATCTAGTACCTTCTCTGAATTCATGCCTGGGCATTTCCAATTGTACAGGTAATACTGCAGATTTCCATCTCCAATGCCAAACTTGAGCTTCTCCAAAAATGTCTTATTCTCCATCAGATCCAGTGCATTAAAGACATCAAACCCTTTCTACAGAGAGAGAGAGAGAGAGAGAGAGAGAGAGAGAGAGAGAGAGAGGAGAAAAGCTTGAAGGAACAGTTTGCAAAAATAACTGGTCCTGCACCAATACATTCATTAGAGGATATGAGAGTAACCCAAACCCACACACACACACACCCCTCACGCACATATACATACACACACGTACACACAACCCTCACACACACGCACCCCTCACACACACACGCACCCCTCACACACACACGCACCCCTCACACACGCACCCCTCACACACACACGCACCCCTCACACACACACCCCTCACACACACGCTTGCTCTCTCTCTCTCAGAGTTACTGACCGACTTGGCGAGGATGAGGGCGTCGCCCATCAGGTCGAGCAGTGGGGTGGCAGTGTGTACGTTGTAGAAGGAGTAGGCCGCCTTCAGGCTGCGATGCACAGGGTGGTTCATAATGGTGGACGGCAACGTGTAGAAACTCAGGAAGTCGGTTATTTTCCCCTCCGAACCCTAAAGCGCGAACAGCACAAAAATAGCCGACCCGTTATCACGTCAGTCAACGGTCAACCCATCAAACCATCAGTAACGGTCAAAACAGTGCAGAGAACGAACTGAAAAGCCAAGTCATCGCTCCATCCTGTTTAGCCAATATCCATCCATCCATCCATCGCCCAGGCGTTTTTGGTCAGAAATAAAGTCATACTAATGTTTTTGTAATTACGCGTCTTCCTTTAAAAGCTCGGGGGCATTCGAGAAAGCAGGTGTATAAATTTTGTCCGGAAGGACCAAAGTTGTGCTGCTTTTTGCCATCATCTCTTAATTAGAAGCCGATTTCTAATCTAATGAAGTATGTCTGATGGTGTCCTAAGCCAAACAGATACCACTGGGGTTGGCTGATGAAAAAAAACAGCAGGCCCATTGGACCCTCTAGAACTCCCCTTTGGACACCCCCCTGTTCTAGAAGCTTCTCACTAGCCTCGGTTGGCTGAGAGAAGCTCTACACGGAACTATGGGGGGTGGGGGCTCTTTACCTCGACCACGTAAGTGTCGATGATGCTCTCCTGGGGCAGGAACCAGTGTTCCACCTCATCTGGGGTCATGACAGGTACCAGGTGGAACTGACTCAGGTACTCCAGAAGCAGGCTGTGAACCGCCGGCACATCCTTACGGGTCATCGGCCTGAGGCCCGCCGTCTTAGGGGCCTGCGAGAAAGAGAAGGGGCGAGCGTCAGAGAGAGGAACAGAAGATGGGGGGGGGGGCGCAGATAAAAGGGGCGGAAAACAGTGGAACGGAAGAACGAGGGCGTCGGTATGACGAAACACGACGAGGATGAGAAACAAGAAGAGGGGATTGAGAAGACAGATTTTTAAAAAAGGAGGGTGTGGCCCAATGGGAGTGGAAATATAGAGAAGAGGGAGTGTGCGAGTGAGGAGAGATGAAAAGACGTCAAAAAGTCGAGACATGGGGGGGGGGGGGGGGGGGGGTATTGGCTCTCAAAGCTATCGGTGCTGTACAAACCAGAAGCAGTAACTGCAGTTTTGAACATACAACGTAAAAGAAAATGAAGCGGGGGAGAGAGAAAGAGGGGTCCGGAGAGGAGCTGGTGCATTGTGGTATAGTGGAGGTCAGAGGAGGTTTACCTCAGGCAGGCGGTAGAGCTTCATCGTGCGTTGCATAGTCATGTTTCGACTCAGGTGAGAAAACTTCACCTCTATCAGCTTACGTGGGTTCAGAGATCGATGCCAATATCTGCAGACAGACAGACACACAGACAGACACACAGACATTTAGACCTCCAATAGGTTTGGGCACTTTCTCTTTTCTGGTTTGTATGTAGTTATCTAATTGTTCCTATGTTCCTGTAAATATACAAGTACAGAGTCATGTCGCTTAAATCAACATTCAAAACAATCGACTCTTCTGACCAATCCCAGCGATGAATTAACGTTAATTAACGTGCACACAGCTGCTTACATATCTGCTATGAATGTGTGTGTATGTGTCCCACCTGCAGGTGCCCACTGGTTTGGGCAGGACCACCCCAGCGGTGTAGACGGCCTGAAAGATGCCCTTCAGGTTGACCCGTCTGGTGATCTCACGGATGAGAACAGGCGCCACGCGTTTGGAACGAAGCTTCTTATGGACACACAGGAAGTTAATCTCCACCATGTTCTTCTCTCTGCCCGAGGGACAGGAAGGAGAGAAAGGCTTTACGTTAAATCCGTTTCTAACAACTTCCACCTCAAAAAAAAAAAAAAAAAAAAAATCGCAATTCAAATGCTTGCGACTCTACTGGATGTTGAAATCTAGAAGTTCCACAGAAGTTGTTCTTGGGGAGTAAGTGAGAGGTGTAAAAAAACAAAACAAAAAAAAAAAACATGCGTGCATTACATGTCGTAGATGCGGATGTTGGCTGGGATGGCACTGATAAAGCCCACGAGCTTCTGATTGGAGTTCACTCTCACACCACAGTGCCACTCACGCAGCCAGCCCGGAGGACGAAGAGCCCTAAAAGAGAGAGAGGGAGAGAGAGAGAGAGAGAGAAAGTGTTAGTTTGTACTCAGTGCTATTAAAGTATTTTCACAGATGCAGGGCATATTAATCAATACTTCTGTGCTACAGTAAAAACCATTCATGAGAAAATTGCATTTTCCAGATGCACAACATGTCTGAAATAAACAAAAACCATTCTGTCTGGAGCATACTGGATTACTATTTTGAACACCACAGTATGTGTAAGACAGCTCATTTGGATATCAGTGATTACAATAACCTTCAATCGTGAGTGGCTTCCATGGTTAAGAAGCCCAGTTTGACAAATGAGAAGCCATCTAGTCCTGGGTTAAGTAACATTTTGAAGGAGAATGTTCATTCACCTCTTTAAACTCAGTCCTTGTATGACAAACCTGCTTATACATGGATTAATGCCGCCAAGTGAAAATAAGGCTAAGATTACAGAGCAAGAGCGCCCTCTTGAGTATGCTTTCAGTACTGATTACAACTTCATACTCAAGTTCTTATAGAATGTGATCTTTATGCTGATAGGAACAGCCAAATCATGCATGTATCACACACTCGATGTAAAGATAACTTAAGTCACCCTCACCCCCCCCTCTCTCTCCCTCCCTCTCTCTCTCAAACAGGAGCACTCACCAAAGCAGAAACTCAGGAGAATAGTCAAAGCGGAACATGTTGTCATCATCCTCCACATAGTTTTCATTCAAAAGAGTGTACAGTTCCTTCAGCTATAACACATATCAACACACAAACAGGGAGAGAGAGAGAACATTTCTGATGTGTTACATGGCAACAGCATATTTATTGTTCAAAAGAGTGTACAGTTCCTTCAGCTATAACACATATCAACACACAAACAGGGAGAGAGAGAGAGAGAGAGAACATTTCTGATGTGTTACACGGCACCAGCGTTTTTTATTATATCTTAGAGCAACATCTCGCAGTTTCACAGAATCTTACAAAACCTGTTTTATCTTTTTATCACAGCTAGATGAACTGTTTAAGAGTTCAACTGCCACAGTCTGTCTGAGTTTGGTAAGGTAGAATTTAGCATTACCTGGGCTCAAAAACTGTTTGTTCACTATCATAAAACATGTTACGCTGGAGAAGACTTGGAATCTCTCAGTACAACAGTACCGCAAGTACAGGTGAGAGCAGCTCCGTTCGTGTGCGCACACGCGTGTGTGTGTGTGTGTGTGTGTGTGTGTGTGTCTTACCACCGCAGGGTTGCCCAAGTCGAGAGCATCCCAGCTAAAGCCCTGTGGGAGACTGTACGATTCCTCTCGAATGGAATCCTTGTCTGGTTCTATGGAACCATGTGTTGTCACCACCTCTCCTACACAAACAAATAAATAAACAAACAAAATCAGATTTGAGTACAAGAGAGAGAAACATCACTGTGCCCCCACACGACAGTTAATCAAAAAAGAATTTTAGCGCAAACGGGCACCGACAACTATTATCGTTTATTTTCCACACTTGATCAGTTTGTGTTAATATTTGTGTTTTTCACTTCATGTTGTAAGAGAGCGAATGAACGAAATCACATGTGAATGATTCAGTTTCCTACGGCACAGCCTTTAGGGGAATATTAAGATATCTAAACTGGTTTCGAATGTTTATTGTGAGCTAATAATTTCAAATACAAGATGCTATTCTAAAAACAAACTTGTCCGCCTACGTACAAATACGGCGACTAACATTCAGCTGAAACGTTTGAATTTCATTATGTTTCAATAAATCGTTGCGAGGGTTAAACTGCAGAACGTGAAACAGCAGTTTATCTGTGAGTATACACAAAACCATCTGGGCCACATTAAGCACTGAGCTACCGCTGTAGCTCAGTGCTTAATGTGGGGGGGGGGGGTTTACCTAGTTTAGGGACAGGCTGGGTGTCCCAGAACTGGTAACTGCGACGTGTAGCCTCCTCCATGGTTTTGGCTGGGCCCTGTCCGACTGAGAACAACTCAATGGCCTTCTGAATCTCCTGGAGTTTATCAACAGGGAGAGAGTTTACCTGTAAAGACAGGGAGGGTGGAAGGCAAAGAGGAGAGAGAGAGAGAGAGAGAGAGAGAGAGAGAGAGAGAGAGAGAATGATGGTCCTTGATTTGTCAGTTTTGATGGACACAGATGCTTGCTCTCTCTCACTCTCTCACACACACACAGACACACACACAGACACACACACAGACACACACACAGACACACACCTTTGCCAAAGGGTCTTGTGCAGCGTCCTTGCCTCCAGACTTATCCTTCTTTTTCTTCTGTTTCTTTTTCTTCTTTTTGGCACCGGACTCGCCCTTGTCCCTAAAAAGGAAAACAACATACACCATAAGCAATATATCTCTACCACACTGACAAAGCCTCATTGTTTCAGTTCACAGATAACCAGACAGAATAGTGAAGAAAGGTCTAGTTCTAGCAGACTGCAAATAACAATGTTAGCGTACTGTATTTGCAAATGCAGGGGCATACATTGTCGATGTTTTTGTTATTCAGAAATGAATGAGAATTAGGCTATATATTCATGATGAAATATTCAAAATAAATCAAAACTAAGGCACAAATAAAGTAATGTTTAGGGAAGACTGTGGATCAAGATTAATAACAAGAGAAGAGAAGAAAAGAGAAGAGAAGAAAAGAGCACTGGCAAACAATGTGAACAGAAAAAGGTAGAATGCGCCCTAATAAAAAGGGAGAGAGCGAGAGAGAGCGAGGGAGAGCGAGAGCGAGAGAGAGAGAGGGAAAGAGACAGAGTAAACCCAGTGGCCAGAGGCCAGAAGCAATTAGGTCGATATACAAAGAAATAAATCAAACGATGAAGCTGAAGTTGTATAAATGCCATCTTTGCCCAGGACCCAGAATTTAACCCCAGTGTTCCTGGACGGGACATGAGCCAGTTCCATAATACTCCATTAATACCAACCCTGAATTCAGCACATGAGCCTACAACTGAACGTCTCCAATACAACTGTACCCAAAACAACTTACTATAGCTGTATCCATAGCTAAAGGAACCACACTACAGGGCAGAGGCATTGGTGTACTTACTGGGGAGTAACGGCTAATCCTATTAGTGTCGGCTGAGGGGGAAAGAGGTGAGGGCAACTGGCTACATTTGTAACAGCAGGACAGATGGCATATCACATGACCCTAGGGAATCGTGTATGTGTGTTCATGAGAGGGAGAGAGAGAGAGGATGAAACACAGCAACTGTGTCACACAACAGACAAATGGCAACAAAAAAAGTCTCTCAATAACTGTTTGTTCGACAGGCTTCTATCCCGGTCGGAGAGTGCAGGATAGCAATGAAGCAAGAGCTGAGTCAGGAAGGACCTCTTTCTTTCTCTCTCCCTCTCTCTCTCTGTCTGTCTGTCTCTCCCCAACCCCCACCTCAACTGCCTGACTGAACACAGATATACTATGTGAAGGACACTTATAACGTTCTGTGTGAACCTTTGTCTACTTTCTAAGCATGTGTGTGACGTTTCTTCATTCAAATGGGTTCAATGCCACATCACTGGCAGCGGATTGTACGACGGCGGATCGTACAGTGTGGTCAGAGCAGGGTCTGCTACTAAAATGAGTTATTAAAGCAAATGAATTGACTACGTGACAAAAGATACAAGATATTATTTGACATTCAATAGTGATAACATAGTTGTGATGAAACGAATGAATATGACGTGGGAAGGGATTAATTATCCCTTACATTTAAGGTCCGTTGCTGAAACTTACTTTACACAAAGCAGACTTAGCAAATTTTTCGGGAAAACAATGTCTGGCGATACAACAGGAAACGCTTAGCAAACCACAGCTAAGTTAATGGTGCATTGAAAAATTCGCTGACCAATAACTCTTGCCAGTTGAGCATTCAGTACAAATAATTATTTTATGTAGAAATGGGATACACCAAATCAATAATAAAGTTGTCAGTACTAATATCGGACCTTCCGGCGATTAACCTTGCGGGCTGACGATATACATCAAGAATTTACTTGGGATAGCTTGACAATGACATGAAAGGTTGAGTTTTAGGGGTTCCTCTCTAGTCACAGTGGTTTACAAAGATCAATATCAAATGCAGTGAATACGCAGCAGAATTAATGTTATGTACTAACTGTCTGATACTTCCAAACTGTCTGATACTTCCAAACGTTCTGAACATGACCTTGACAGAGAAGCGTTTTGGTTAATGGGAAATAAGGCAGCGTTTTATATGGCAATGTATGTCGTCCGGTGAAAGTGAAAGCGGGACTAACACAACTGCCTCTCTGAAGATAGATAGCATAGCCCCATTTATGTGGTTAGCTAAAGTTAGCTTGCTCTTAATAGAGTTTACACCTTTAACGTAAGCTGGAAAGCTTTCTTTACAGGTTTCACCGATTCCTAAGTATAATAACATTATAAGGTCACAAACAGACTGATTGGGTTTGAGGTAATAAGTTTTGAAGTAATAAGGTGAGTCTGTCATCCTGAATTTTTGTCCAACTAGACGTGCTAGCCGATGACAGCAATCTGAGGACTCTTATCCAGCGTTTGGTGTCATGATGGGAAGTGAACGGGCAGTTCTTAGAACTTGATTAAAATTAGTCTTTAAGCAGCGGTTGTCGGTGAGTTTGATATCTGTATATGTAGCTGTGGTCAGTCCCCTCTTCTCATTATTTATGGCTCACGCGCAGGTTCTTAGTAGTGTATGTTGCTAAAACACACAACTCCCAGCAGGGCAAAAAGCACGAGCTAACAGAGCTTGGCTAACCGGTCATTCAGCTGTTCAGTTCGGATTGAAACGTCAAGTTAATGAGTGATTTCACATTCACAACGTGCACTTATCGGAGAAAGCAGTAAAATATTGTGAGGGTGCTCGTTTTAATACGTGAAATCACTTTTTTATACTAGCGTAGGTTCGTAAGCCCAACACTTCGAGCCCTGTCTCTGCCCATTCCAAGCAAATTGCCTCGCGATCACGCTACAGAAACGAGGTATATATGAACTGCCCCCTTTCTTGAATGACTCGATTTTAACCCAATCCCCGTTGATATTCATCCATCAACTGCGTAACTCAACCAATGATGTAAAAGCAGTGGGCGGAAATGTTCCGATTTCGGGTTCTCGAACTGTAGCCTTGGCTATGCTCCGACGTTTCAAAATGCGCACACTGAGTCTGGCAAATTCACAAGCTAACAACGAAGACGTCTGAACCCTTACCCATCATCCATGTGATGCTCCTCGTTTTCACAATCGCTGCAGTGTCCATGGTCTTCCTCTTCCCCAGTTTCTTTCTCCGGCTTCGGTGCTGTCTCATTCTCATCCGCCATCTTTAACCAGGAAGTGAAGCTCCTTGCTCTTTTTCAACACCCCTTGCAGCTATTGGTGGAGGTCGGCAATTACCGATGTCATATGTAGTTTAAGGGGTAGAAGAGTCGGAGTACTGGTCAGGCAGAGACAACGAGAAAACCGTCGCCCTCTTCGAAGTATCCTTCTAACGAATAATGTTCATCGTAATGAACATCATAACGTTAAAGACTAATATGACTATGTATTCAGTTAGTGAGGAAATTCTTCCCATTAGTGTACTTTCACGCCCACTGCGGGGGAGACTGCCAGGTCAGGGCCAGACGTGACCGAGTCCCACCGTCCACACTGCTTGGTTCTCGTCGGGTGCAATGAATTCTAAATTTCTAAAAAGCAATCGAAAGTCTCGAAGAGTCTGGTGCAGTATATGTTTATTGCAACCACTTGAGAGCAGCTTACAACAAACTGAGTAAGGTCCCAGGAGAGACTGACTAACTGGCACACATCACTTATGGTTGTACAAAAATCATGTCAAAGTTGATCCAATGGTAGTCAAGACAGTCATTAAAGGACTTCCCACCTTCTTTGCCTATCTTGCTAGACACCATAATTTCCTAATGACAAGGACAGGAACTGACACCTTGACCTAGTTCAAGAATTAGTGAGGATACTGTCTTACATTAGCACGTGCACTGATAAATGAACAAATGAGAATACAAGGAATAGTGTCTCACATTAACACCAGCGATGATACAATACAAAAATTAATGATCGCTTGTTGGAGAATACAAAGAATAAATGAAGACAGTCTTTCATACTATCACTTATGATGATAAAGGATGAATGAGCATACAGAGAATAAATGTAAACACTATTACACGCTTGATTTACACCTGCGTGGTCCCGACTAAGAATAAATGAGAATACTGTTGTAAATACAAAGAACAGCTGAGAGCACTGTTTCATCTTATCATAGTGCCCTTGGCCACATTCCTACACGGTCAGTCTACTTATTTTCTCCAAAAAAGCTCACCATGTAACCTTAAATGTCTGACCATCAGCACGCTCTGCACAGAGACAAACTCAAATGACCTTTTCTATTCCTCCATTCACAGATCACATCTTTATAAAAGAACTTCACGCATTTATTTTAATATAAATGACTATATAGTTATGAGTTCTTAATACAAAATGATTATGTTGTTTAACTCACACAAAAATGGCTACATAGCTGTTACAGACTTTTTTTCTCAGACCAAGAAACATTTTTCCTCCAACAACACGTGGCACACTTTGGTCTAGAGTCAGACAGACATTTCGTATCAACTAGAGTGGATAAAATCCTGGGGGGACTTTAATATCCACATCAATAACAGGTCTGATTCTCTTAATAAAGCTTTTACAGCTATCATAGACACTTTTGGTTTTAACCAATATGTCCAAAAACCAACTCATTTCAGTGGCAACACTTTAGATCTTATTCTAGCTCGCGGACTAGATGTCTCCCACGTTGTCGTTTCTCCTCACTCCGCTGCCCTCTCAGACCATTTTCTTATTACTTTGCAAGTAACTCTCCCGTTCACGCCAGTTGTCTCTACCGCAGTTCGTAGCTGCCGTCGCATTAATGGTTCCACCACTGTTGCGCTCGCTGACCCGCTTCCTGCTGCTCTCAACTCTTTCAGTGATCAGCAAAGGTCTTTGAACGACTTGACGGACAGTATAAATTCTACCCTCCGTAATGTACTAGATATGGTAGCACCAGTAAGTATAAAAAAATAGGCGTAAACACTCAACACCTATGTTTAATAATGAGACCCTTGCACTGAAGCAAGTGTGTAGGAAACTGGAACAGAACTGGTGGGCCACTAAACTAGAGGTTTTCCGCCTCGCCTGGCAGGACAGCCTGATAGATTATAAACACGTCCTCTACGCAGCCAAATCCTTGACCCCCTACCTGCTAAACTTTGCATAGAGCTTATCTCAGTCCTCGGCCCAACAATGCTTAATCTTCTAAATATCTCACTTAAATCTGGTGTTTTACCCTCCGCTTTTGAAACGGCCGCGATCAGGCCATTACTTAAAAAAACGAACCTTGACCCCGAAGCCTTAAATAATTATAGGCTGATCTCTAATCTCCTGTATCTTTCAAAAATACTTGAAAAAAATTGTAGCTGCTCGGGTGATAGCCCATATGTCCGCTAGCAGTCTGTTTGAAATATTTCAGTCAGGCTTCAGGTGTTTTCACTCTACAGAAACCGCACTTACTAGAGTAACTAATGATCTTTTATTAGCCATGGATGCTCGTGCTACTTTTATTCTTATTCTGCTTGATCTCAGTGCAGCATTTGACACGGTCGATCACACTATATTGTTAAAGTGCCTGGAAAATCAAATTGGCATGCGTGGCCTGGCGCTCTCTTGGTTTAAATCCTATTTCTCTGAGAGAAAACAGTGTGTCCACTAGAATAGTGTGACCTCTGAATACCGTGAGCTTAACTATGGTGTTCCTCAGGGGTCAATCCTTGGCCCTCTTCTATCCTCTATGTACATGCTCCCTTTGGGTGACATTATGCATAGTTACAACATTAACTTCCATTGTTATGCTGATGATACTGAGATTTTCATACCTATCCAGCACAATGACCACTCTGAATTGGCTAACCTTGAGGCGTGTCTTTGGGCTATTAAGGGATGGATGTCTTCAAATTTCTTGATGCTCAACGCAGGCAAGACTAAAATTCTGGTCATTGGTCCCCCTACACGTAAGCATCTTTTTAGTGATCTTACCCTAAATTTTGACAACTGCATCATCTCTCAAAACTCTTCAGCTAAAAACCTCGGTGTGATTTTTGACTCTAGTCTCTCGCTAGTCACACATATCAAAAACACAACCAAAACTGCCTTTTATCACCTCCGTAATATCGCTAAAATTAGGCCCTTTCTAAGTATGGCTGATGCAGAAACCACTGTTCACGCATTCGTCACGTCTTGCCACGATTACTGCAATGTTCTGTACTCTGGCCTGCCTGCCTCTATTATCAAAAGTCTTCAGTTGGTCCAGAATGCTGCTGCCAGAATCCTGACTAGGACCAGGACATCACACCTGTCCTGACTTCCCTTCATTTGCTCCTAATTCCTGCAAGGGCAGACTTTAATGTCCTCTCATTAACATATAAAATTCTGCATGGGCTTGTGCTGGCCTTCCTATCTGACTTAATTTCACCCTTTAACCCCCCTCTCACCCTGCGCTCTCAAGATTCTGGATTATTAGTCGTTCTGAGAGTTAAAAAGAAGTCGGCTGGCAATCGAGCCTTTTCCTTCCACTCTCCCTTCCTCTGGAATGGTTTACCTAAAGAAATTAGGGAGGCAAACTCTCTCCATACCTTTAAAACCAGATGAAAGACTTATCTATTTTCTCAAACTTATGGATAATATCATTTTGATTGGCTTTGTTATAGACATGTAAAGCCCTTTGAGACTATAAATAGTGATATTAGGCTCTAAATAAACTTGTATTGATAGTTGTAGTATTAACTGTGTATTTTATGCAGGACTTCAAAATGTGTAAACCAAGAGTAAAGCGTTGTCACCAAGATAAATACAGACGCTGAAATGCTGTAAATAAAGACATTTAAAAAATCCGAATTGCTCATTTGAAAGTTTTAAAGTCTGTTGTAAATACCCACTCACGCCACACAGTGGCATTATTTCACAAAGAAATAAACAAACGATCACTAGGCTTTGCGCTGATGGGATAAAACAGATTAATATTCAGTTTACAGTTTTCAGTTTCCATTCAGAGATGTTCCCTATATGTCACCCATAATCAAAAAAGAAATTTGTGGTTCTTATGCTTAGTTGTGATACGCAGTGATTGGGGAAAAAATCCAAGAAAAAGGGTGGTTTGACTTGAGGTGCTGATTCCCATGATGGAAAATATAAGGGACGAACTTTTAAAAAGATACTACCATTAATATTAGAGCCCGCCCGATAAATCGGCATGCCGATATGAGCTAATTGCTGATAAATCGGTATTGACGTTTATAACGGCCGATAAATGACAATTAAAAAAGAAACGAAGAGACAGCAGGTGGCCACACTTTCTTTTCTAATTTCGCAAATCACTTCCTTGTCTTTTTTTTTTTACTCTCGTGTGATGTCAACATCCAGTCACAATGATGAATTACCAACATGCAAAATTATTATTATTTATGAATTCTAAACTTACAAAGGGTTTAAGACAGTAACAGTAAATGCTCAAGCTTACAAAAGTATTATTTATGACAATAAAACAAGCTTCTTTTTAAAATGCATTATATCATGTTGTCTTGCTGGGGGGGGATATTGGTTCCATCGCTTTGCGGAGCAAAAGACATAGCATCCAACTGTTGGCTGGCGCTGTGTGCAGTCCCTCGTCGTACCACTAGAGACCTAAAACTTTCCCCATGCATTTTCAATGGGAAAATAAGCGATTAAAAAACCGACTGGACCGATCAATTAACTGCGTACAAGCACAGTACAAAGCAATTGGACGGACTGTTACCGCTGCAATGGAATCAATATCGTGAAAACCGCGGGAGCAGACAAAGCGCCAAAACCACTAATGATAAACATAAGAAGAACACAATATGTGATTGTTTGCGGCAATCACGCAATAACCAGCAAAGTAGCTATACTACCGCAATAAAAACAGAGAAATAAAAAAAAAAACCAGTCGGTTGCAACATAATCCAAAGTTATAATGTGCCATTCAACGCAGAGTGTGTCAAAAGCAATCGTTGAGTAATACTCATGATAAAGGTGAGGGATACTTCATCACGAAAAGTAAACAGGTAAGAGGTCGAGTCGGTTAGCTGGAAAGTGCAGTGGTAGTACTGGTTAGTTGTACGCCTTTCTACCACTGGCTTCTGAATATTGCTTTGACTTAACAAACCATTTAAATGATGCATTTCATAAGTCTGAACTGTCGTTTAAGAGCTCTAGAATGGTGAGGTTAAGCTTGAGCTACTCAGTAGTGGACGACAGAGAAAAGCTTCAAATTAAAGACTATATGGGATGAAACGTCAGTTCATGCTCCCTAATAGTTTCTGGTCTCTACCGTGCGCTAACTGCAAAAAGATGTAAACTTAGATCTTCTTATACAGTACCAGTCAAAAGTTTGGACATATTTTCTCAAAACGGGAAAGTGTATCCAAACTTTTGACTGGTACTGTAGGTGTAAAACCCTTTTCTGTAAATCTGATGATCAAATTTGTATCAGTAAAATATATAGAAATATTTTTTGCACATTTGCAGGAATCTTATTGCCCCATTCTGTGTTTGGGGCAATTCATTGTGAGGAGTGTTTACACAACATCACACACTTAACGTGTTTGACCTTTGTCTCCAAGAATCAGGTGATGGCAGAGGCTAAATTTACAGGTGTGGTCATACCTGCGTGTCAAACCTGACAAACATCCACTGGGCCTCACGGTGGCTCAGTGGTTAGCACTGTTGCCTGGGTTTGAATCCCGGTTCGTCCCAGGTCCTTTCTGTGTGGAGTTTGCGTGTTCTCCCTAATGTATGCTCTCCCCGTGTTTGTGCGGGTGTCCTCCAGGTGCTCCACCACAGAAACACGCAACACCTTGACCAAGGCACTGGCTAAAAGGGTTGGTCCCAGAGCGCCAGCAGCGGTGGCTACCCACTGCTCCTAGCTCATAGTGTGTGTCTCACTGCTCTAGTGTGTGTGTGTGTGTGTGCTCACTGGTGTTAGGATGGGTTAAATGCAGAGGCTGCATTTCACTGCTCACTGCTAAGCGTGTGTGTGACAAATAAGGTACTTCTTTTTTCTTCTTCTTCTTCTTCTGGGACTTAACGTCTGTATGCCACATTAAAGGTGTATTTGGAGTATATTTCAGCACGTGGGTCTCTGTCCTTTTTTCTAGAGTAAAGTCTCCACCCACAATGTCATCTGGTCGTCCATGTGACAAGTCAGTTGGCATGTTCGGTTGTCACAGCTGAAACTATAACCATTTAAACTGGGGATGATAGAAAACCGACCCATTCTGTGAAATAAATCCTGAACTGTCCACAGTTTTGGGTAACATTTTCCATTATAGCAAAAAAAGCTAAGAGGGAGGATGCCCAGATGAGGTTGTCATTTGGTGTGATCTGAGTATCATGATCTTTGTTGCTATTCTATAAAAACTGACATTCTGACCAACATATTAATTACCACACAGTGTCAGCACACACACACACACACACACACACAATCCAGAAAAAGTCAAAAACAGGAGGGGTTAAATGTACTTTATAAAATCTTTTTACAAGTTTCTCATGGCCACAGTCCACATCTCTTAAAAACACTGTCCAAAATACCACGAGTGCAAACACATTCTGCCGTCATGTGAAGACTGAATGAGAACAAAATAAGTACTTCCCATTATCCCCTAGAAATACTTTTAGAGACTAAAAACCGTCCAAAGTCCTAAAGAGAGGACATAGTTGAGCTTTTCGTTTTTCAGTCTCATTTTTGAAATGAGCCGGCCTCCTTCAAAGAGGATCGGTGAAGAGTGCAAAAAAAAACGTGTGGTCTAAAGCTTGTCAAGTCAGTTTGCATTGGAAATGACTGACGTCATCTAAAGGACCCCAGAAGACTGTGAAACGTCAAGGACACTGAAACGCAATACTAAACAGTACAATTTATAGACTGATAAGTCTGAAGCTTTCATGCAAAAAAAAAAATTAAAAAATACAACATAACGCCTTTACTTTCAAAGCAGTTAATACTGTTTCAATCATAGACAAAAAGATTTAAAAAGAAAAAAGAAATATCTGAAACAAAAGCACTATCAAATAAGTTAAAAAAAATTGATTCAGAGGAGTTAATAACCTTAAATTCACAGAGATTAATTACTATATAGAGAATGACAGGGCAAAAAAAAAATATTAAACACATTTTTGAACAAAAAGTGTTAAGCACATTTTGAAACATGCCAAAAAAAAGGGTTGATCGATATAACGGATTCCCGGTAAACCAAGCATCAGCGGTAAAACTATTTAAGTTAAAAATTGTACTGTAGTTGTTTCCTGATGTGAAATATGCAGGACCATAAAAAACATTTAATATTCCTCTAGTACAATCCCAATGTACACCTTGCACTCTGCAGTGTGGCCTTTCTACTTCACAACTACACAACACTTGTCTGACAGTCTTTCACAAACACTCACAACACTTTCACAAAACTGTTAAAACGATTCCATTCATTCTCTAATTCAAAACCTTAACCGTAACATTTGAATTCTCCTCCGACGTGAGCCAACAGTACGCTTACACGAGTTTTTTGAAATGTATTACTTTTCTTATAAAAAAAAAAAGCAAAAAATTAAAATGTTTGAAATTAAAGTGACCCCTGTCAGAAAACTCTTACTCACAGGCTCAGCCTAGCTGACAAGAAAAGCACTTCCAAACAAACGGACACAGACAATCATCAGTGACAACACAATCTCGCTCTGTTTGTTAGTCTATCAGTCCACTATGTCCACGGGGAATCAAAATCACACTCAACTACAGGTCTATGCACGCACACTTCCTGTAACGACAGGAAGTGACCTCATAAGTCCCTGTCGTCTGGCTCTAAGGCGTAACCAATGGGAGAGACCGGGAGAGCTCTAGCCCTGTCAGGATATCTCCTCTCTCTTGGATAGGAGACTTTTAAGGGAGCGAGGTCTCTACGGCATTGGAGGGCAGTGGAAATCAGGACCTGCCCATCCTGTCTGTGACGGACTTTACTGTGATGCCACGACGCTTCACCTTCACGTGGATGAAGAGAGTGGCGGGAGAAAGACTGGAACCGTCCGCTTTCAACAGGTGGACGTGTCGGTAACCTAGAGAGAGAGAGAGAGAGAGAGAGAACAGGCCGACAGACGTTTACACACACATATGTAAGACCTTCAGATACTTGAATGCGTGTTCTGTGTGGTAACGCGTCCGGATTCAAGCAGCGTATGCAACATTCATAGAATATTTGACTTCATGCCAAATGTATACCGCCACTCTCTTTCTTTCTCTCTTTCTTTTTTTTTTCTTTCTTTCTCTGTCACGCCCCAAATACCTCTGTCGTCATGCTCCACCACACCCTTGAGAACTATGATCGTAAAGGGCACGCACACAAACACACCACTCATGCTCATGCTCAAATCTTCCAATACAAGTGAAGGTCACTCTTTAATTATGTATCAACAAAGTGCTCACACACACACACACACACACACACAGGTACCTGTGCGGAGACTGGTGAATGGAAGGGTGAACTGGCCAACAAAGTCGTTTTTAACTGTGTGATCATGGTCCTCTACCACAAATCGAACCAAAGCCAGCTCTGGCACCTGCAGCTGGAAGCTCAGAGTGCAGTCCCATCGTGGGTTAAAACCTGCAGGGGGCGCCAGAGGACACCGGCCATAGTTTACTTACAGATTGAAAGAAGTGAAGATTTTTTAAGACTGGCGGGACAGCGCTAGCTTTGCAGTGACGCAAGTCAAATAGTTTTTGAATTGACTCCTACAACGTTAAGTTACATTTAGAAGTTTCTTTTAGAAAGAGCAAAATGTTTTTAAGGCTCCGTACTCAGCTGACAGCTTGATTATAGATGAAACGGATTGTCAGCGACAACGCAAAAATAGATAAAGAACCCAGGACGTCTTTGTCGCCTTGCAAACTGATATGGGGCAGCTTGCCCACCCTTCAGTCCAGCCAATAAATGATCTGGAACAAAAATCTGAAATAAAATATGTTAAAGTAAATGAGGACGGATGACGTTACCGTTGTTGTCGATGCGCTGGGTTTTGTTCCGAGCATTGTCGATGGCAACGCCATGGATCTCCACCCAAACCTGTGGGTCCACGATTGAGTTGGGCTTGTCTGTGTTTATTTTAGGAAGCTGTTGTGCTGAGATGATCTGAAACAGTGGGGGGAAAAAAAAAAGAAAAAAAAAGGGTCACACGCATTCATCCGTTCCTCCAAGAAGAGATGAGCGGCATAATTTACTGGAAAACCTTCGCCACGGGCAGAAAAAGCTGTCATTAAATAAGAAAGGCAAGTATAAACAGCACATGCAAACACAGCACATACTCTCTCTCTCACACACACACACACACACAGACACACACAAATAACTGTAAGAAGGTCAAAATGGTCCCTATATAAGGGATATAGTCTGAAGTTTCCCAAGCAGTGGCTGGAGTCAGACGCCCTGTTTTTACACCTTGCATTAGATCCGATTTGGTGATCCGATCACAAGTGGACAGCTCTAAAGTACGTCCGTTTACACCCGGCTTTAGAATCCGTCTCCACACGCGTCTCGAGTGGATTTCACTTCCCCGCTCTCTATGCAAATAAACACGAACATCATTTCCATTTGCAAAGACTAAATGCTTTGTTGTTTTTGACAGGCGTTGTATGAAATATGTAACGACGTGAAATATGGAACGTTTTCAAGGGAGATGCGTCAAACTGTGTCGATTGCTACTCATGTAAACTATCACACTCGGAGCCACCAAACTGTGAAACGGCTGTTAAAGATACTACATACTTTAAAAAAGTAAGGTATGAAATTCCTGTTTTGTGGTTTATCTAATGCCTTTACAGTACGTTTGGTTAACCGAACCCACTAACAGAGATGAGCAATGCCAGACTCGTATATCTCAGCTCGATAAACTGATTGTAGACGACACAATGATACGAGATGTATATTAAATGTCAATACGAACAGAACTGTTGTCATAAATTTGCAGTGTTGTTTAGTAGCAATCTGGTATTGTGCGCTGCTCAGGGGTCAGATATTTATTTCAGAAGTGTTTTGTTTAACACGTAGACTCGTAACGCGACTTATTTACCTCGATGGCAGTTGAGTAGGCGGTCGTTCAATGTGGTCTAGAATGCATTCGTGTTTACGCTGCTAAAAAAATGTAGTCACATGCGGTCCAGACCACCTCCGAATGTGGTCTGAGCGATCGGATCTCGATGCGACCTCAATGCGCATTGGGTGCGTTTACACTTGTACTTTAGAGCCGTCCGCTTGTGATCGGATCACCAAAACCGGATCTAACGCAAGGTGTAAACAGGGCCTAAATGTATATCAAACGTATCCATATGATGACTTTGAAGAGAGTGAGAGATAAAGAGAGAGAGAGAAGAAACAGACAGAAGAGGTGTCTTTATTTCTCTGGTGACGGCAGCGTTGGGTCCTAACCTTTATGGTGAGCTGAGTGGGAACGTGACCGGGGCCTCCGCCCGTGTTCTCGGGGTTAAAGTTGGATTCGGGATTGCACAGGAAGTCTGGTTTGAGCACGTATCCACAACGACCGTTGGGTAGGAAACGACCCTGGTTCAGGTCCATCTGCTCCCCGGGAGTTTGGAAGTTCAGAGCCACTGAGAACCAGAGAAATATTCCACCAAACTCAATAAAGCAAAAAACTCATAATAATTAATGTAATGTAAGATCATATCGAGTTTAACCATAATCACAAACTCAGACATCTTGCAGCTCAGGGTGATTATTACTCATTTGGCCTACAGGGGGAGCTATCTACACAACACTCAAGTCAGATAGTCTTTATATCAGATAGTCTCTCTTTCTCAGGAAAACCTCTCTTCGAAATGTTATTGTATTTAGGGATCTCTAACATACCTGTTTGTACATGTACGTACAGGTTACAAATTAAAAGGAAAAAATGAAACAGGGTTTAGTCGGTGTCATTTATAAATGATGACGTGATCTAAAATACTATACATTGCAGAGCCAACCAGTTGCAGCAGAAGTGTCAGTCTGTTGACTTAAGTCACAGTTACACACCCAATAGCCACTTCAACATCTATAGTGTACCAAGTAGCTGGGTAAAGTGAGAACATAGGAACTTCAAATTCAGTATGCAGATCGCTCGAACAAGCTCCTCCCACTCCCGACCGTGACTCCAAGCCCGGCGGTTGCTTCCTATTACTCAGCCTCATAAGGAAGTCTGCACCCTTTCCTCTCTGGAATGAACAACCACTCCCCCCCTCCCCTGTCGCTTGCCCCTGGCCTCCCCCCACCTGCCCTCCCCAGGGGTACTGACCCAGTTGGCAGCCCACGTTCCACATGTCCTGAGGGTCATAGTTTGAGGACTGAAGACGCTGACCCGCCGGGTAGATCCGACTCAGCTGCCGGGAATTGTGCTTCACAAAGAGCTTACCTAGAGAGAGGGAGACAGACAGGCAGAGAGGGA
>NC_044510.1:7887816-7895316 GCF_902362185.1 Chanos chanos
GACACACAATAATTATCACGTGACGTGGCAGAAAACAAAACACAGGAGGAAAGACATTTTCCAGAAAAAATGCGTCTCCCTCATGTTTGACACACAACTGATTACTTTTAAATTGCACATCTGTTTTACATTTGAAATACACAATTTTTTATTTTTAAAATACACAACTGTTTTACAAAGATAGATATTTGAGGCAAAAATATCTAAAAGAAAACAAATCTTTTTTGCTATGATTACTCCAGGAGACAAAGAGAGAGAGAGAGAGAGAGAGAGAGAGAGAGAGAGAGAGAGAGAGAAAGAGAGTTAGTGAGAGAGAGAAAGAGAAAGAGAGAGAAGAAAATGTTGAAAATGTAGCAAGTCAAGAAGAAAAAAGAAAAAGAAAAAAAAAACCCTCAAAACTGTCATCTCCAGAGTATAAAAAAAAAGGAAGAAAAAAAGGTTTTCCAGAAGATTCTGTTCCAGAGAAATGGAAAATCCAATAAACCATCTCTCAGAGGCAAAAGTGTCAGAGTCTAAACTCATTCCATCTAAGAGAACTAAACCAACTCGAATAACCTGAAGACAGACCAAAATCACAGCCTAAAAGATTAACACATATGGCAACAGAAAATTTCACATCTCAAGAAAAAAAAACAAACAAAAAAAAAACCCTCACCTGTTGTCATGTTATTATATTAAGTTCATCAACCCCCCCCCCCCCCCCCACACACACACACACACAATCGAAACCACTCAGTAGGTAGACCACAGACATGGTGGTACATGCAATAGTTCCTTCCACGCTTAACTTTCCTTCTCAACATTGCTGAGAAACGTGTAACCATGACCACAGACAGCCTGCTCAATGCTGTGAACACGAGTTCACCGTTCACACGCTGAAAACTCTTGGACCTGTGTCCTTAGGCCTTCACTTAAAGGTTACTAAACAACACAGGAGCTTCCTAAAGCCGTCGCGGCCTCTAAAAGGTGTCCGCTTTTTACGGTTTTGCATTTTCCTTTTATCCTTTCAGTGTTTTCCACTGCTTTAATGAGGCCTGTTATACTGCTTGCTATTTGGGGTGTTATAAACTTAGTTCTTATTAACAGACATAAGACCTTCGTGAAGTTGTCATAGCTTGTCAAAGGTCTCAATGTTTAGGGGTTCGGTGTGTCTTTTTTTTTCTTCTTCTTTTTTTCATGTAAGCAGGTATAATGCTTTTGTGGAGACTGACAACTGTTACTAATTTTTATCAGGCGTATAAAAAACTCTTAGCATGTAAATAAACTGTGAGAGAGAGGGTGTGTTTAAATATTCAACAGCGGAATAAACATGACATTTGTTTGTGTGAAGAAATAAGAGCTTTTATCTGTCAGTGTTTACAGACTTATAAATATGAATATAAACATAAATGTCTCTCCACCTGTAAATCTATATGTAAATGTGAATGTACAAAAAAAAGCATCAGAGGTTTATTATCTGGCTAAGAGCTTTGGTATAACCATCTCATAGAACTGAATGCCCTCCACCGGGGTCAGGAAACTCTATGTGAGCGTGCGCGAGATGAAAGGATGTCTGGGTTTGTTCTTTTGCATGGAGTGTCAACCAAGTGACAGTCAATTTTTTTTTTTTTTTTTTTTTAACAGTCCACCTGGAGATCTGTTCACCATGCTTATAATAGCCGGTCAGTGAAAGCACATTAATGGTTATGAGGATGCACTGAGAGTTTATAAGCGGGCATAGGGGGATTCCTAAGGCCTACCCCATTCGTTGAGTTCGTATGTGTTTATGAGCTTCTGGGCGTGGGCCAGCGAGGCGTCTTCGCCCTGGTCTCCCAGGAAATCTCTCAGCTCCATGGTGGAGAGGACCGTGCCGTTACCGGAGTAGTGTCGGAAGACGGCGTCCAGCTCCGGCCTTCGCATCAGCTCCCGACAGAACTCCTCGCTCTCGATGTGATCCAGACGCCCGTCACCTGACCGGTCGCATTTCTGCAGGACGGGAGGGGAGAGAAAGAGAGAGAGAGAGAGAGCGAGAGAGAGAGAGAGAGAGAGGGGTGAGACAGAGAGAGAGAGAGAGAGAGAGAGAGAGAGAGAGAGAGGGGTGAGTCAGAGAAAGAGAGAGAGAGAGAGAGAGAGAGAGGGGAGAGAAAGAGAGAGAGAGACGCGAGAGAGAGAGAGAGAGAGAGAGAGAGAGAGAGAGAGAGAGAGAGAGAGGCACATGGGGAACAGAGGGAGTGTTGGAAACAGGGAGAGAAAGAGGGAAAGGGGGAGACAGGGGGGAAAAATTTGGAAGCATGAGAGCGAGAGAGGGATGGAGAGAAAGAAACGGATGAGGATTAAGTTGGGCAGGAGGTGGAATGAAAGGGGAGAGGGGTTGTTTTGAAGAGGCTCTGGTGAATGTTAACTCTCCTCCAAACACACACACACATACACACACACATACTAGCACACAGTCATTGTGTTCGGTTCATTAGTTCAGCTGTAGGATTTTGGGATGGGGGAGGTCACATGATGTAGGAGAAAAACAACCCTGGAGAGATTTGAGTCTTTGAGGCCCTCTGCACCCCTGAGTGAGTGCATGACAGAGAGAAAGAAAAAAAAGAGAGAGAGAGAGAGAGAGAGAGAGGCCTTCTGTTTGCCTTTTCTGTTAAAGCTTTAATTGCACGCAGGCTGTTCTCAGTAGATAAAGAACTCCACCACATCAACAATAGCAACAGCCATAACTCTTACATACACACACACACACACCTGCGCAGACATAAACACACACACACACACACACACACACGCCCACCTTAAAGAGAGTACGTGCGTACTGTTCGTTGAGGTCGATGTTGATCATCTGCAGCAGGCGTTTAATCTCCTCATAACTCATCTTTCCATCCTGGTTCTGATCTGCACGTCTCAGATAGCCCCGGATCCAATTATGCATTGTTAAGGAGAATAAAACAAACAAACAAAAAAGGCACATACACACACACACACACACACACACACACACACACACATACACGCACACACCGATAGCCAGACACGCACCGATGGTCTCACAGAGCCAGGTGAAGATGCACTGGCCCTAACATGACATACACATGATTGAATTAAACACACACACACACACACACACACACACAGTCAAGCACAATCACGACCCAAAATCAATGAATCACCAGTTTCAAACAATTCCCTGTAAGACAAACACACACTCACCAAAATTTTCACTCAAGCCTTTTCACCCTCGCGCTGATTACAATAAACTCATCGATGTCCGTATCTCTGTATACAACAATCATAACTCACGTCTCATTAATCACACATCAAACGACTTTATCTCACTACCACCTCCTTTTATGAACTTTGCTATTCAGGGACTCAAGATGGAAAGATACAGCAAAAGACGAAAAGGAGAGGGAGAAATAAACAGACAGAAAGACAGATGGTTAGAGGAAAAAAAGATGGTTGCGAGGAGAGACGGGATATTTTTCGTTGTTTGCTGTCGGGCGGTATGACTTGCTGATGGTCGACAGAAAACTGAAACATATTCATGCTATATATAAACCGTTAGCCAGCGCTGCATTTCTTAGCTATGTAGCGGAGCGGAGGAGAAGGCCCCAGTTTAGGCAGCGTTATGTGGATTTAGCGTCACCAAGGTAACAGTAACCTGACCTGTATTGACACTGATAGATTTTGTAAACACGTACATTGGCCTGGCATTATCTGCTATGTCACTTTCTGTCTATGGAATTCTCTCTTTGACTGTCTCTGTGTCTGTCTGCACGTTGCTGTACCAATCTTCGATTAGTTAGCTTTGGACGCCAAATTATTCGCTATGACACTGAAAACAAGAACTGAAAACGAAAAGTCTGCAGTTCTCAAAACAAGTGTAGACACATATAAACTCAGAAAAAAAAACCCCAGATTGTATTAGGGATATCCCTAATAATGCTATATTTACGTAGTGACAACTGTGTGTCATCTAACGATTTATACCTACGCCTGCGTTCGATGCGACACAGAACGGGCGTTTGTGTAAACTTTCCGGAACATACTCTGTACTGAAGGATATTGATCAAGCTTTTCTTTCTGGGTCATGTTGGCCACCCGGTCTTTGAGCGTGCGGAAGCCTCGCACCCAACGCTCGGCCTCCTCTTTCGTGGGGCACATCAAGTCCAGACTCTTTCTCCCCCCGCGGAATACCACGGTAAAACAGTGCGAATCTGGAACGGAGCCCGCCAATCGGCGCAAACACTCGGATTGACATCCTTCCCTCACGCACTCCACCTCCGTCACTGAAACTGAGAGAGGGAGGGAAACAAAGAGAGAGATGAATTAGGCTTATTATGCTGTAATTTTACCCTGTTTCTATAAGGCTTTCGCAACACTATAATTACAATACGGTCAATGACACTACAGTGAGCATGTTTACGATGATGGGGGTGAGGGTTTGGGGGGGGCAAACGGGTGAAAGGGCACATAAAGACAAAGAGCTGCAGGGTGGAATGAAAGACAAGTGTGGTGGAGTGAAGGAAAAGACAGCAGAGGACAGAGCAGACAGGACAAGAAAGAGAAGAGAGAGAGAGAATGAGCGTGACTGAGAGAGACCAATGACAGAGAGAGAATGTCAGTGTGTGTGTGTGTGTGTGTGTGTGTGAGTGAGTGAGTGAGAGAGAGAGAGAGAGAGAGAGAGAGAGAGAGAAAGAGAGAGGAACAGAAGAATGAATGGGAAAAATCAAGGGAGGGAAGATTACATAAAACGAAAACAACAACAAAGGAGGGATGTGTTGGCATAGGAGACAAACAGCAAAACTGAGGGGGGAAAAAAAAAAACCCTCACTAACTGAGACAGACTGTGAGAAAGCACGACTAAGAGGAACAGGCACGAGCGGTGTGGACGCCGTGTTTGTCGGTGTGACGTCAGTGAAACCTCTCACTGCGTGACTCATTTAGCTCCTGTTAAATATGACCTGTCCGGGAGATGGTCCAAATAATGTTCACAATGTATCACCACACACACACACACACATGTGATCTGGACCAAATTTAACCCTCTGTCTGTTACAGTCATGTGACTGGACCAGACATGCACTGCATTTCAAAGTGAAAACCAAGACCTGCCAATCCATCATAAAGTACCGGGACAAGACCGACAAACATGCATGTGTGTTTGTATGTGTTTTTAGGAAGCCCAGCTAAAACGCAGTAAGAGGTCAGAGAGAGGGGGACAGAGAGGTAGAGAGAGAGAGAAAGAGAGAGAGAGAGAGAGAGAGTTGTCTATGTCTGTTTCATGCACAACTTCCCTACATGATACAGCCACAGTGAGCCTTAAAAAAAAACAAAAAAAAAAACCCCTGATGCAACATTGTGCACTTTCTGTGTATCATTAACACTGACCAAAAAACCTCACCAAACACCCCTCCTCCCCCAACCCCAACGCAAAAAACAAAAACAAAAACAAAAACCCCAGACCCGTTTTTTTTGGTTTGTTTCTTTTTTAGTCTAACTTTGGGAGCAGCAAATAAAATGAAAGTCTGCCAACACAGGCTAATGAGACACTGATAGTCACATAGTTAGAGGGCAGTTATGATAATACACGCAGTTTGCGGTTACTTCGAACTGACCGTGACCGAATACATCCCCCCCCCCCCCCCCCCAAAGTTGTTTGTTTGTGGCTCTCTGGCCGGTTTCCCGGGCTTAAGCGCCAGTTATTTTCTGTTTTTCTTTTTTTTTTTTTTCAAACGAGGTTAGCAGAGGACTCGGGAGAGCGGATTTTTAATGGAAGAGATTTTTAGTGCTACGGTGAGCCGTGTAAGTGCTGTCGCGTTGTGACAGTTACAGGGTCAGGGGTCGGTGAGGGGAGGGGGGGGGGGGGGGGGGGGCGATTCGGTAATGTAGGAGGAAAGCTTCCACAACGGGCTCCTTTCTCCTGGAAAATGGTCGTGAAGGTTACAACCCCCACGTAATGTGTAAGAGTACACAAACACACACACACACACACACACACACACAGTGACTCAAACAGCCTGAAAAGCAAAGCACTCACTTGAATGAATTTGTATATGTGTGTGTGTGAGCGAGTGAGAGTATGCACAATTATGTCCGTGTGGGCCAGAGAATGAGGCATACATGCTTATAAACAAGATATTGTGTGTGTGTGTGTGTGTGTGTGTAAGAGAGAGAGTGACTATGTCTGTGTGTCTATGTCTATGTCTGTCTTTGTGTGCATGTGCACTATAACATATTGCTGTAAATTTACAGCAAATTTTACCAGCTCATTACTGTTTTTTCTATTTTAAATAAGTTTACTCCGGAATACAATACATGTTAGGAAACCGTACAGTGACCGGTGTGTTTACAGTAAAATATTAGAGTATGCATTACATTCTGGGATTACAAAAAAAAAAAACTAGTGTGAGAAAAGAGATATCAGCAGGAGCAAGTGAGAGGAACATTTGTAGAACAAAGCCACTCTGGACTTCAGGGCGTTTAGCCAGAGCAGCTAATAAGATGCCAGTGCACCACCACAGAGAGCCCCTGGTAACAGCGCCTCCACATGAAGGTGGAGGTGGGCGGGAGACCAGCCGGGGCTCGCCTCCCCGTTGCTGCTCCTGCGGGTTGGTTACCAGATCAGTGGAGGTTGGATGTGGAGAGCGCAGTGTGAACCTCTGGCCGTTGTATGTTTACAGTATCGCAACGACTAGTGTTCAAAAAAAAAAAAAAAAAATCATTTAAGAGCCCAGTAAAATAAATAAGAATTTGCACCAAAAAGAAAAAAAAAAATCCTAACTCGCTTATAAGGCTGTAAAAATAAAGTCATGTATATCAATTCATTTACAGTTACAGTTATTTACTTTTTATGTATTTTGCAGATATCTAGTGTAAATTTCACAGTGTTTTACTGGCCAGAAAATAACAGTAAAATCTCCAGGAATGTTTTTACAGTGCGTGTGAGTGCGCGTGTGTCTGTGAGAGCGTGTGTGTGTATGTGTCTGTGTGTGTGTGTGTGTGTGTGTACGGAGGACGTGGCTGGTGTTATTGCTACACTGGAGCACATGCTGGGGCAGCTGTGGGCACAGCCAGCGACGTGACAAAACAGTGCCCCTCACATTCCGCTTGAGCCCCTCTGCCCCTGGAGAGCTTATCTTTACCCCGCAGGTGTCTGGCCCTCCGGTAAAGCATGCCAAACACCTGCAGCCCCGCACCGACGCACACCACTGGACCGCGAGCACGAGAAAGCCAATAGCCAACAAAGACCCGAAAGAACGGGAGGGAGGTTCAGTTTTGGATTGGATATTTGGTTATGAAAGATAGAAAGATAGAGAAAGAGAGAGAGAGAGAGAGAGAGAGAGAGAGAGAGAGGGAGGGTAGTCTTCTGAGAAAATGTCCCCTAAGTCATTACAAAATGTTGAGGACAGACTTTGATTTACTTTGTTAGTGGAACTTCATTATGGACACTAAATTTTTCACAGGGGGCTGACTATTTGATTATCACCAGTCTCCAGTTTGGATCCCAGGAATGCTGTCTAC
>NC_044510.1:7897816-7940316 GCF_902362185.1 Chanos chanos
TGTCAAGCAAGTTCCAAGAGTCGTGACAACTCCCGTGTGGCTCACACCACAGTTTTTGACATACTTTTTGTTTTTAGCTCTTGCCCACTGGCCCACAAGTTCCAGGTCATGCAACAGTAGTTATGTTAGTGAGAAATTGTGCCCATAGCTAACATATAACTAATGAAGGTTGGCTGATTATACATGAAATTTTTTCAAAATCTCTTCAGAACGATCATGAGAAGATTATGGCTGTGGGTTCTTTTTGTGTAGTAGAACTAAGTCAAACAGAACTTTCCACAGAGAGAGGTTGCGTTGTGGGAACCAAACAGTGGATGAGAAAAATGCACAGACAGCCCTTGTGGGAGAGAAATGGACAGGAAAAACCCATAAACGGTTTTGTCAAATATCCAAGATGTAACTGAATGTTTAGAACACTTTAATGTCCTTTATATCCAGCTGCATCAAAGCTTCGCATCGCTTCTAATTTTCAAAATGAAATCGGAAAATTAGAAATTGTCGCCAACGTTTTTGGTCCCCCACGCACGATCCTCTGTACCGCGTGCCTCTGACCACATCCCATTCATTAGATCAGATCGACCGACTTACTCCACGCTTTTGGAGAAAAATCGACGAGATCTTTGTAAACGCAGAGCCAATCTCGCACACACGCTCATAAATCAAAGGGAAAAGAGCAGACATTTAAAGGAAAGTGTAAACACAAGATAAGCTGCGCGGCACGATGACCTTGGCCCATGGACAGAAAAGTGACTCACACTTTGCTAAAAGAACCATGCGGAGAAGCTGGCTTAAGGAATGCCTTTGAGGAACTGATGTTTATTTGTATGACTATTATTCCCGTATGAATGTTCGGGGGTGTAACCCGTGGTCTCCTGAAGTGCGGCCGCTTGATCTAATATCATTTAATGTTTTTAGTTTCTAGAACTCGCCACACCTAGGTTCTGGAAAGCCGCACGCGAATAGCCTCCAGGCACGTTAGAGACCACTTAGCCACGTCCCGCTGCCTCACGAGTCAGCGTAAAACGAATGTCACACTCTCTTTCTTCTCCTCCAGTCATCCCTAGATCATTATCCACCTCTCGTTTCTTCTTTTAATCTCCTTTTTTATACGTCAGCCCTAATTCCTGCCTCTCTCCTGTTTTTCTGTCTGAGCTTTTCAAACGTTTTTTCCATGAACTGAACCTGCTTTCGTCATGAACCTAGCAGTGTTGCTGAAATAGCATGAACCATCTGCAACTGACTCGGTGTAGCTGTAGATTTTGACAGCCAAGGTTTCAACAATAAATGTTTGTGATAGGTCTGCGCATAATAATGAGTTTGGAGCCTTTGACTAAGACTTCTGGGAATCAGTGCCCACCGTTCATCATGTCATGACGGATAGAAGAAGGGTTGTGCTCATGGTAATTCACTGGGAGCAGTTGTTACAACCCCTTCATAACCTTATAGTGTGACACCAATCAGAGTGGGTGTAAGTCAAGCTGTCACGCCTCCGTTCCTACTTCACTCTCTATTGGTCAATTAGTGCTCTGTTTTGTCAAATCATTAACTGCCAACTGAAGCAGCTCATTACCTGATTTTCATGCCCACCTGTCTTGTTCATTTACTCATTTCTTCATCCGTGCTCTTTGTATAAATACTCCTGGTTGTTTCACTGTAGTTCCTGAAGTTTCTAACTTACGAGAGTGCACTGATGCCTGTTTAGCCTTCCTCTTCTCTGTTAGCATAGCAATAGCATAGCATTACCTTGTTAGTCTCTCTGTCCCCCTCTTCGTTAGCTTCCTGTCTCTCGTTAACCTTCCTGTGTACTGACCTTGTTACGTGACCTTTGATTTATTGTTTAACTCTAGCCCGCAGCGGCTTGATAGATCTGAAACAGTCCCTGCCTGTTTCGGATTTCATATCCGGAATTGCGTTTTGAATTAAAAATTCGCCCTGCGTTTCGTCCAGCTTTTCTCAATTCATAAACATGAGGCAAGCATTATTTTTATTTATTTATTTAGTTGTTTGTTTGTTCCTTTGCTGTGGCTAAATTCAGTTGTGATTAACTTCCTGCTGACAATTCCTAACGTACGAAAATACAGTCATGACAGTCCCAACCCCCGGGAGGACCGAATGTGTCTTACGTGTGCTTGCTCACACCATGGACTACACCACCGAATCTCACTAATTAGTGACCCTCGTTAAGCCTCAAAGTGAAGTAATTGGTGGAAATAGTTTGGCGTAGCGCATGGTCCGTGGAAAAACCTGCAGACACTGTGTGCTTTGAGGAATCCAGCCCCATTTAAAACTCTCCACTCCCAGCCGCATTAGCGTTGGATTAGTACTGGGATGAGCAACAACTGTGGACAATAAGGATGGATAATTAACAGGTATTTTAATGACCGCGGTTCTGTTCTGCGTTCTGTTCTGGCATGTGGAAATGATACGCCCTCACAAGACTTAACGCCGGCTGTTGGATGACGTTCAGTTATCTGAGTTTAGTCGGTCGACGAAACGTTTTCTCGCCGTAACGCGCTCTGTTGCCGGAGTCGATTTTTTTTTTTTTTTTTTTTACAGATGACAGTTCCTCTCACCTGCCAGAGCTCTCTGTAAATTATTGTTTTGTTGACTTTGTGCAGTTGTTTGTTTTTAATAAAAATTAGTTTATCATGCTACAGGATACAAGGTAATCCGACCTAGAAGATTACCTTTGATATGAGTGCATCGCCAATAATATCAACAACTAAGCCCGGTTGCCAAAGTACTACAGTTAAACATTCTGTGGCAAGATAATAGTGTTGACATAAATTTTATCCTTACAGTTGGTGACAAAAAGAAAATTTATGGGTGTTGCTAATACTCAGATCCAATGCTAAAGAGACTCAGAGAAAAATTAAAGCAATTACAAAAAAAAAAAGCAACATCAGTCTTCGGAAAATTCAATTTGCTTCATTCCCGGTGATAAATTTCCTGATCTTTTTCACTTAGGAACATTTTCTTAACAGCACATCCCAGTCCCTTTATGGGGTATTTGATTGTTCTGCTTTGTTACTTAGGTGATTCGCAACGTACGAGTTGAATCTGTATTGACACAGCCCTGAATGTAAACAAAAACTGAATTTAAACTGAACTGAAACCGAATCAAAACACTCACATGACTGCTGATTCTTAGCTTTTCTGGAACTCTTGCTGGACTCACACCAGATGGTAACACAGTCCTCCAGGAGCCTGAGCCGTCTGGTTTTCTGCCAGCGCTGAGAGCGGACCTTCACCACACTAGAGCCATGCATCATCATACGCACGTCTTCATCGTCCAGCACACCTGTGAAAACAAACACACACACACATACACACACACACACACACAAGGAATTTTAATTTAAACATTATGAATGTGCAAAACTAGACAGCTAGATCTCTTAGTAAGCTGTGTTAAAGCCAACCTCTTTAGACAGTTTAATCTTAAACAAAAGAGTTACATGCAACCTGTATGAGATTTTAACCCAAACTGATTTTTTTTGTGGGGTTTTTTATTTTTATATTTTGGCTTAACTAGGCAGTTCAGTGATTTTAATTAGAAATCTCAAATTCAAAAACTATGAGAGAGTGAAATTAAAAATGAGCATTCTTTTTATTATTATTATTATTATTATTATTAAAATCGTGTGGGTTTTAATAGTGTTTATCTCATCTGTTATGGAGTACAGAGACTTTGGCTGGAGGTCTTTGGACAAAAACACCTGCTACGCAGTAAATCGTGCTTGACACGGCCCATAAATTCTTCCCATTAGTGCTGAACCACAAACCCTGACACACAAACACAATCGCACTCACACGCATCCATTGGTCTGCACACATACATCTTTTTTTTTTTTAATTTCTCCACGACTACCTCATATGCTATTACGCTGACCAATGTGTTACACGCTAGGCCAAAAACACACGCACGTTGGTCATTCATATTCTGGAACGTTCACACAGACCTGTGCTTAATCTGGGTGCGGTTGGAGGTCAGCGGCCCCGTGACATTAAGTCAGGGTGCAGTATTAAAGGAACTGATTCTAAACGAATCGTGTCATTTTGGCGTGACTACGTGCTCAGATGTGTGGTTTTAAAGAATGAAATAAAACATGGGGAAGTGTGAAACGTCACTGTGTGGTCAGTGGTAAAAGATCACCATACATACAACAAGGACGTCAAGATGTCATTTTACTGAACAGCGGGAATTGTAAAATAAATAAATAAAGAGGGAAACAGGAAAAAACGGACTTGTGAGTGTTTTATTTTTATAAGCGCTTTGGAGATGACATTTACTTCTCTTTTACTCCCGTGGTTGGAGAGATGAGCTTCAGGAAAAATGATCAATACGTTTGAACCAGGGAGACTTTCGCACTTTTACAAGTTATTTTCCGGGCTCGCCAAATGACGACGTCAAACTATATTCTCGTCCGTGTTTTGAATTAGCTAGCGTTTTATCCCGCGCGTGAGTCACGTTTTTGCTCTGCTGTCATAACAAATCCTCACCATTACAAAATGTCATATCAAGGCAGTGAAAAGGCTCAAGTCGTGAATCCTGCTGAAGAGAGTGTTGATCTCGAGTCTTATTTCATATAAAGATCTGTCCAAGCAGAAGGCAGCTGCAAACGGAAAAGCTAATCGAGTATCGACGGTTTCATTTCAGTAAGGGTTCGGTTTGGACAGAAGGTGTGTGAGGTGTGTTAGCATTGAACTAAAAAAAAAAAAAGAAAACAAAACAAAAATTGCGGCCCCATGGTTTGAATCTTTAGGAGAGTCTATAGGGACACCACTGGTTGTGTTTTCTTGGCTGGCTGTATGGACTAGGGCCTCTTTCCTTCTCTCACTGCTCTGCTTTGGTCACTGACGGTTGGGTTTCTGTGCAGTTGGTGGTAATGTCAAGTGTCCAAGCAGGTTAAATCAATGCCAATGCAGTCAGAAGGTACGAGATTTACTGGCAGCGATTTACAGAGGTTCATGTATGTGTGGGCATTTAAACATTGGAGAAAAAAAGATATATGTATATATGGATATGTGAGTGTGTGCATGTGTGTATATACACAATGATGAGCCAAAACATTCTATAAAACCCCTGAAGGTGTCCTGTGGTATCTGGCACTAAAATATTAGCTAAACTGTGTGTGTGTACACAGACAGACAGACAGACAGACAGACAGACAGACAGACAGATAGATAGATAGATAGATAGATAGATAGATAGATAGATAGATAGGCAGGCAGGCAGGCAGGCAGGCAGGCAGACAGACAGATAGACATGAAAGTCACATACAGCTGCATAAAGCTATATATAAAGCTATAAATAAAAATTAAGCTAAACTTGGATGTATGTACATGGGTGCGTGTGCTTTGATCACAAGAAAAAAAACTGTCATATAATATTTACCGAAACCACCACTGACATTTCTACAAATCAGTTCCAGCGATCCGACAGATAGATAGATTACAGTAGTAGAATACGAGACTTTGGGAGGAAAAAAAAATGTGACAAAACTTGAAACACTTTGTGTGTATTTGCCTGCTTCAGCTGTCTAAAAGCGTGTTTATTTCAGGGAACACGGTGTAAAAGATGAAGTTGAATCCCTGACAAAATCTTTAATACCCCCAAAATGACATTTTGAAAGCTCGTGCAGGGAGTTTACAATGGATGGGAATTGGATGTTAAAGTTTTCCACTGGTCTAAATCCTGCCACGTCTTAGGCATCTGGATTAAACATCATCGTCATCATCAAGCACCGACTCCTTTTTGGAACTATTCCTGGATATTACGCATATTAAACACATAGCTATGACACTAATTACTCCAAATATGTAAGTTCTGTTCCAGGGTATGTCATGACAAATTCCCCCTCTTACTCAGCCTGTATGTCATAGTGAACTAGCTTTGGTGCTGTAATCGGAAGGTGGCCTACTGCTTCTAGAAGCTACTCTGCCTGTTTCAACCTGACAGCGATGCTTTGATCCTCACTGAGTCAGTCTGTAACTTTGTAAGAGAGAGGTAGAGAGAAAGAGAGAGAGAGAGAGATTGCTTGGGTACGCAAGCCATAGTCGTTATCTGTAATACAGTGATATTGCTTTTGCTGTTGTTGTTGTTTTGGTTTGAGTGCATTGGGAGTTAGTTAAGGAATTAACCAGTGATGTAAGTACCCATCCATTCCAGTGTCACTCTTCTCTCTCTCTCTCTCCCTCCCTCCCTCTCTCTCTCTCTCTCTCTCCCTCTCTCTCTCTCTCTCTCCCTGGTTGGAGTGATTAAATATTAAAATTGCCGTTACTATGATGTAACGTACAGATTTGACAGTCTGTCCAAATCAATTTGATCGCAAAGAATGAAGACTACAGAAAGACAGACTTGGCTTCTGTTTTTAGACCTGCTGATTGGAAACATCTTTAAAGAATAAGACTGCCAACATCTCAGAATGAGCTCTTTCTGTTAACTCAAGGCTCTGCCGAGCTTAACTACTGTCAGCTACGCTAGGCTAGTCCAGTAGGCTTACAGCTTTGACCACCAGAAGAGAGAGATAAAGGGCAAAGAAGGGGGGGGGCACTCTCTCTCTCTCTCTCTCGCTCTCAAAAGCAAAAGAGAGAAAGTCCCTCTTTCTGGAAGCCAAACAGAGAGATAACTGTTGAACTGTTCTTGTTTTGCTTCTACAACACTTAAAATTTAGATCAAGAGGGGTCTGTCTTCAGTTCTCTCACTCTACCCACAAAATCCTGTTTCTACCCCCCCCCCCCCTCTTTTAATTGATCTGCTCTACTCCTTTCCGCTCATCGACTCTACTGTTTTCTTTCTCCTTCTTTAAAATTTCGTTTTTCCAAGTCATTTCTCTCTCGTCACTTGTCCAATACTATTCGTTTCGAGATTCAACGCTAAAGAGCCGCCCCCTCGTCTTTGTACCGAAGAGAGATTCTCTCACTTGTCTGGTGTAGCTGACAGATAAGAGTCAGGTGAAAAAGGGAAAATGTGGAGTGTCTGCTGAAGAAATAAGAGAATTACGGGGGGGTGGGTGGGGGGGGGGGGGGGGGGTTGCTAGAAATGATGCATGAAAAAAAGAATGTGTGAACAGAGGTAAACAAAAATTATAGTACAAGAGAACAACAAGGAAAAAGTAGGAGGAGACAGGGTTCCACCCCAAACACTATTCAGAAAGAGCCAGGAGGGCTTCGGTTTTGAACTTCTCTCCTAGGCAACCAGATATTGTCTCTTTGACACCACAGCAGCACTCCAGTGTGTGTGTGTGTGTGTGTGTGTGTGTGTGTGTGTGTATGCTCAGAAGAGCCTTGTCCACACATACTTTGTCACTTTCTCTCAACATGTTGATCCTCTTGGATAGCAGGACAGTAAAGAGCGTCTGATGAAACACAATGAGGCATTCAGACCAGTGGAGTCAGACAGAGTGAATAAACGGTGACAGTAAAATTAGGGGAAAAAAAAGACTTGAGACTATTCTGTCTTTTCTTCCATCCATTACACACACAGCAAGACAAATCTCCACGTCGCGAATCAGTTAAGTCTGACAACAAGGCAGGCACAGACACCATGGGAATTAAATGAGTGAGAATAAATGAGCATGGATTTCTTTATCCTCTTTTCTTGAATCTTCTCTCTCTCTTCTCTTTTTTTACTCCTAATCCCTGAGAACGTTTTGTGTGCTTTATTCGACTAATACATTTCTTTTCAGATCTGAATAACTTCAGATCTACTGTAAGTAATTACAGAAAGAGCTGTCTCTTGTTAAGAACGACCAGTTGCGCGCTGCACATGATGGTGGCACATCGCAACTCCCGTTTTAGTCGCTGGACACAGGCCGGCTGTTTAAGTGCGAGACAGAAGATCCTCCAGCCAGAGGGATCGCCATGGTAACGTTACCCACAACTCTGGAATGAGGGGCGGTGCCCGCTCGCGCAACTGTCTGAAAACCACTTAAAAACACTTGCGACCATGCCAAGTTTTAACAGCGTGTCAAAAAAAGACCCCAAAAAAGGAAGAGAATCCAAAACGTCAGCTGATTATCGCATCGCACACCTGCCGTGTAAGGGGTGTTATAAAACACTTTGCGCTCGGAGAAGACCGGAGGGGGGAGCGCCGGGGCTATGGAATAATCGTCTCATATGAAACAGAAACAAAGTTGTCCAGACAAACAGTAGAGTCTGTAATGCTCTGTTTGCACGTAGCTGCTATTTCATTTGTTTCAAGAAAGGTTTAAACGGATACATGTGATCAATGGTTGGCTAATGAGCGTTAATAAGTCTAATACAAAGTCAGCCGTGTTGTTCCAAATCAGATTAAAATATGAAGCGATAGGTTGCAGCGACATAAAAAATAGCTTAAGAAATATGTGTCATAAAACAATAATATGTTAGAGTGAGAGAGAAGTTTGACCTCATTCTGGAGCTCCAACCACTACCCAAAATTTTATTTGAGTGCACCCCCCCCCCCCCCCCCCCCCCCCCACACACACACACACACACACACACACACACACACACACCCACAGTTGCACGTGGCTTTTTTCGGTTTCATTTAGAGGGAAAGAATCACCAAACTGTCTTACCACTAACCCCACTAAAACCGTTATCAAACAATTGCCTTATTTCAGAAATGCATTTGAAATGTCCCTTCACACAGGAACGCACTACAGTGTAGTATATCTCAGAAGAGGCTTTCGTCGCTAACTCTCACTGCACATACCGCTACAATGTAGTGCACATATATAGCACACGCGAGTATGCAGACGCACCACTCGCCTACGCTTGAATTTCGAGCACGGACATATGACAGCTCTGGGTCTAGAACCAAAGTTCCCTCGATGCCGCGCTGCATTTGAATTCTACAGTAAAGTCGGTGCCAATGTCTTATTACTTAAGGGCTAGAACAAGCCGTCACACCCTGATGTCTGATATTACCGTTTGTGCTTTCAACGGCCCTCTGCGTGAGACGAAACTGTGAAAACTGCTCCGAGATCTATAGCTATTTTTTTTTTTAAGTCAGTGATTATATTTCCCTCCTTATGCACTCTAAGTGTTTCAGAAAGCAGGTTTAGTGAAAATTCAGTGTTAGTTAACTCAGAGAAAGTAGTAAACCTCCTGATAGAGGAGCTCTGTGGCTTCATTCTCCTAGCAAAACAAAGCCATAGGGCTCTTCATTTAGGAGGTTTACTACTATCTCTGAGTTAACTAACTCAGAATTTTCACTATACCTGCTTTCTGAAATACCCCCCAGGTGAATGTAATGCATTTGTGTCTTGTGTTCAGTATAATGAAAATGTGGATGGGACTGTTATCCTATTTCTTACATATCCGTAATTCTTGTCTCCTGGGTGCGTAAACGCAGGCTACCCATATAACATCTTGTTGGGATGCGCAGTCCAGCCAGACGACAGTGACCTTTCGAAAAACCCACTCTCAGCTGTCCAACCCAAAATTACTCCATCTTGTGACTATGTTAGTTTGAATGAACAGTTTGTTGTCTTTGTTGGGCCTTTTTTTGAGGGGGGGGGGGGGGGGGGGGGGGGGGGTTGGCTTGCTCATGGCCTCCATGCAAACTGCTTTGTGTAGGAACCCGTAATTTATTAATGAACAACATTTCTTACTTTCCGACTAATTCCACAGCACAGGAATAAGGTGTTTTAACTACTTCATAACAAGTGATAATAATGATAATAATAATAATAATAATTAAAACACAGACAGTTTCCTCTGAGTGGAAAGCAAGCCTGTTTACCAAATTCATACGTGGGAACTGCTGTAGTGAACTTGTGGAGGATACCAAGGGGCAGGACCTGCTGAAGCCTTAAGCACAGGATCATGGTAATTACCATCGCCAGTGACTGGTGAGTGACAGGTACTTGAATGAATCAGTGACCATGCTGCTGATTTTCACACAAGTTACAAATAATATAAGTTTATTTAGAGCCAAATATCACTATTTATAGTGTCAATGGGCTTTACATGTCTATAACAAAGTCAAATCAAAATTATATAAAGTTGAAATTTTTTCGAAAATAATATGTAGTACCAGGTTCAAAACATGCTGAAGATTTGAGAAAATCAACTCAGCAAGATATCTGGCATGAAGACTATCATCGATTGGCCTCATTAAGCCAGTAGCCAGTTGAAATTAAAGCAGAGTTCATTTGGTTTTCAAAACAAGTTGGCTCTGATGGTGTTCCTGTAACTATGTGGGAATGTACTATGTAAAGCTCTTTAACCCTGAGAAAACCCTGAGCCTTCACACGTCAAATAAATCTAAAAATTAAAATGAATATATTCAAAAACCCCACTGCAACATCAAACTGTTTTTGTTTTTTTTTTCCCCCAAAGTCTTCGAGAGATGCAAATGTACTTCATTTAAGCCAGCAGCAGTTTCATGTACAGTACGTATGTGCAGCAATAGCAGTGTGCACTAAAAAAACAAAACTACCATATGTACAGCAATAGCAACACACACCACACACACACACACACAGCGGTTCCGATGAGTGTTCTGCACAGCACTTATGTGAATGGAGGAGACCGGGAAAAAAAGAAGAGAGGAGAGAATAGAAGAGGAGAGGAGAGGAGAGGAGTGGAGAGCACCGGGGGAGGAATTAAACCCAGTGTGTTTGGAGAGACAGAGAAAGTAATCAGTTATTCAGTGACTGAACTGGGATGGGATGGGATAAACACATGTGGGAGTGCTGGGAGTAATGATGATGATGATGATGATGATGATGATGGCCAGGAGATTTAAAATATGCTTATGAAAAAAAAAAGGATGACAACCAGGTGAACGGCGATGAATTTTTGAGAGCAGGTGGTCTCGCTAGTCAGACGAGGACGAAAAAGAGAGTACAAACCATCACCAGCGTGTGGGATGAATATGTGACATCATTCTCCGATAATAGAGAGAAAGAGGGATGGAGATATTTGAAAAGGTTAAAGAGTCAAGGATCGAGGGATGGTGGTGTGGATGAGAATGAGAAGGCGTGGGGGTAATGAAGAGAGAGATGGAGAAGAGAAACAGTGAAAGGGTGTAGGCTGAGTATGACAATTACAAGTACAGAGGTCAGAGAGCTGCCGGACCTCTCACCAACACATGACCGTTTTTACACACGTATACCACCGATCACTCGTCTGGAATTCGTCATCGAATTGTTTTTGACACAAACCTAGTAGTTGTTTTGGCAATATTATGGTGCGTAAACAGTGACTAAACACAATCTGGAAGGTCCTGAAAATTTGGACGTTGAAACTAAAATTTCACAATTTTACCAAGCCGTCTTTCGGCCGACATACTGTAGACTATAAAGCATCGATGCCCGAGATATTATTAACACTCTTAACATAATCCCACGTTAGCATAGCTTTAAGCGTGACAAACTGGATATCCTTAATGACCTGCTAAAGCAAATGACTGGAAGAAGACAGCTGTCAGCGCACGAGAAACAACAATCACTGCCATTACTCTACCACTGAAATATGACTGACAGTCGAGTTTGTTGCTAATATGGGATAATGTCTGGTTCGTTTTCATGAAAACAGAGGCAATTTTTTTCTTGTTACCCCTGCATTCGGCAGGTAATCCGATGAACACACGACTTTGATAAACTTTTCCGACCGTGTGCAAAAAATCGTAAACTTTACGTCTTGTTGAGTCTGATTCGTTGTGGACAAAAGGAGAAAAACATTCAAAGTGCAACTTTTGCTCGCTATTTCGGTTCGGTTCCTTACCTAGCCTTCGAAGAGGGTCTTGGCTCTTCGAGTCCAGTAGTTTAGATTCACTTTGTGCGACCACCGGTGGCTTTTTTCTGCCCAGCATGTTGCCAAAGCCAAATAAAACGTGTCCTCGAATCCGGTTCACTCTTTAGTACAGTGAGCCGAGATTACCGATTTGAGCTGTAGCCTATACTCAGGTCAAGATGCAGGAGAGTGTTGAATGGTTCTGTCACATCTCTCTCTCTCTCTCTCTCTCTGTCTGTCTGTCTGTCTCTCTGTCTGTCTGTCTCTCTGTGTGTGTGTGTGTGTGTTAGAGCGAGTCCCACCCAGAGTCATTTCTAAAGGCAAAGCGTAACTCGATTCCAGAAAGCGCACAGTCAGACTGCAAGCCCCTAAATAACATTTGCAAGAAACCATTTGGATTAAGCTGGTCAGACACTAAACACGGTGGTCTAACTGCGGACTGGTCTTCTTCTACGGCATCTACACAGAGGTGTCGACTTCAGTGCAGCTGTGATTTTTTGTAAGAACTTATTAGCAGGTCTTACGAAAATGTCACATTTACACACACACACACAGACACACACACACATACACATTTATACTTATGTTTATGCGTTTGAATGATATATTCTTGAAAGTAAAAAAGACGGACAATTATTTGGAGATGCGCAATTTATGTCACGATCAAAGCGCAGCATTGTAAAAACGTTTGAAAACACTTAAGTTCATGACCGAAGTAATACTATGAACCTGTCAAGCGCTGAGATTTTTTTTGTTAAATTTCTGGACCAATGGCGCCGCTCAGTGGCCAATTTGATAAAAAAAAAATCATAAGTGAGTCATGGAAAGGCATGGAAAGATTATTATGTTCCTTTACTATTGATTATGCTCCTCAATTCTGCCCTGAAGCTAAACTAATCAGTAATACCTCCACCCTGCTATCAGCAAAAATAAGTTAGTCCTTGATTCTTATGTACAAATTTCACCAGAATATCAGCAGCAATCTTTACAGTCTTTTTGACTCTCTATATAAATTCTGCTTAGATGTATTTTTTGCAAACGAGGCAACAGCTATTTAATTATAAATAAACAATTATAATCACTTAAATATTACTTTATATTTTGGCTCAACAGTGAAGTATTACACAGACACAATACCTTTCCTACACTTCAAATTTTCACCTGATCAAATAACTTGTCAGTTGATCTTAGGGAACTCTATCCGATGCAGCTACTGCTCTACCATGGAGGGATGACAATATTTATGAACAACTCTGAATAACAAATGCCCCTGGGAACCGTCAGGAGAGAGATTTAAATAGGCTCAGACAACACTGCCAACAGGACAACTAACGCTGCAGTGCGTAGCTTCAGCTATGTGACCTAAAGGTGATGCGACAGATAGAGATGTTATTCACGTGATCTGAGGCATTTAACACTCTAGCAAAGTTGGTCCTGCCACCTCTCTCTCGTGCACACACATGCCACACGTGAAAAAAATGGGTGATATACTTGCTCAAAAAGAACAGAAAATTCTGCGTACTACGCTATTCCGCTACCTCCAAAGGATAGGCAGCATGCTCCGACATGTTCCACACTTAACTGGAATCACACACCTTTTGTCTTGGGATTCAGCGGCAAATGTAATATTGATCCCAAAGGTTACACCACAGGGCTCATCAAAAAAGACTTGTGATACTTACAGAATAAGGGGTGTGTGTTTGAGTGCGAGAGACAGGCAGACAGATAGTGAGTCTGGTGGTGATGGTGAGGAGGGTGGTACAGAACGCCTATATCAAATTCATTTTTTGATTTTTGTTTGACGTTTTTTCCTTGGCAACCCTACTCTCACTGCATTAGTAATGAATCACTGGACTTCATGTCCCATAATCCCCTCTGGTATTGACCTAGGAACAGTGATCACGCAGCTGCTCTTAAGAGTAAGTCCACACAACAGCCATTTAAATGTATTTTCAAACTGTAACAAGTCAGCGTTTTCAGACAATATGGTGTGTATGTGTGTGCGTGGCTTCCCTATCTAGGTGTCTTGAGGGCTTAATTTCCCTCTTCCCTTACTATAACACTCTCCAAAAGAGTGGTCTTTTCACCTGCACACAGTTTCACATTCACACACTTACACAATATACACATATAGCCTCTTATCAGATATACGCACAAAGTACAAATATAACACCAGGACTAAGCAGGACACAATATTTGTTTATGTATAGCCCTCCCACATACTCACTCAAATTCACTATTGTTCACTCTTTCTCACTTACATACCAGACTGACCACAGAAACCTACAGTTCAAATGGCTAGGATAAGACAGCTCAGTATTTTTTAACTCCTGGAAGTGTTGTGGGGGGAAAAGAGATGTGTGTGTGCGTGCGTGTGATTGCGTATGTTGGACATTCTCCAGAACCTAAGGAAAAGCATTGTTTAGTTCTTTAATAAATGGTGTGTGTGTGTGTATTTGGTGTTTAACGTATCATTACCTTGTTTCCCTAAGATAAAGGTGTTATCCATTTGACTGTCTGGTGGGTAGTCGGGGATGCTTAATAGAGATCACATCAGATGGGGCGTAAAGAGAAGCACAAACGGAAAGAATAAAAGAAAGGAAAGAAAGAAAGGAACAGGTGGGCGAACAGGCTAGGCCCGGCTCGCGGTTACAGCTGTCCGCCCACCGGGCTTCTACAAAAGTGCGGTAAACTGGCGCCACGCAATGGGCACAGCTGGCATTGCAACTGGCTACTCTCCACCCTCCTGTCGTTCTTTTCTCCTTCTCTTTGCCCTCTTTTCTTTTCTCGACGCCACACGCGCATTCAACACGCGCTGTGTAGGTGGCAGCAGTTTGCCCACTGGGCATAAGATGTGACGAACCATATTACTGAGAGCTCTAAAAGCATTCAAAGGGGAGATTGAAACTCAACCGCCGCGCTGTGCACCGACGAGCGAGCGCGCGCACGTGTATTTGCTTTTCACGACAGGCCGTGTCTAAACCAAAAGGATTACGGACAGATGTGCATCCTAACACTGACACTCGTCTGTAGGCTGTACGATCCTTACCTGTGGCGTTGCCGAAATGTCAGTTTGTGAGTTTGAGAGTGTTACGGGTTAGATTGTGCGCACACATAAAATAACAATCCAAAAAGCAATAGAGCCAAAGGTAGGGGGTGGGGGGGGGGGGGGGGGGGGATACCATTGTCAAAGTTAAGGAACGGATAGGACTTAATGAGAAGATGGCTGATGCATTGCAGGCAATGTTCCCCCTCACTAAGCATATCCTCCTTATCCACCCACATGCAAGCAAGAAAAAGAAAGAGAGAGAGAGAGAGAGAGAGAGAGAAAGAGAGAGAGAGAGAGACGGAGAGAAATGGGGGAATGATATGAATTAGACATCTGCTTCAACCACACAATTCGCTTTTTTATACCAACGCCAAAAAAGCAAAGCAGATCCCTTTAGCAGTGTTGTGTATCAGTCCTGGCTCTGCCATGGCACAGCGGTGAAAGAGCAGCAAGGGCTGCGAGACATCGCTGAGGGCTAAAAGTGAACTGCCTCTATGCCTTTCCTTTCCAAAGAAGACTATGAAAATGAATGAGAAGTTGGCCTTGCATGTTAATCTTAGACCTCTTCCCCAACTCTTATATTAACCAGTGTAAGAGAAAAGTAAAAAAAAAAAAAAAAAAAAAAAGGGACTGGAGGTCAGCTATTACAATATCAACGCAAAAGCAAAATCCTCGTTCCTCATCAAAGAGTCACGGCGGGGTCAAGATTTTTAAGAGTCGCTTGGCGTTTGTATTTGCAAAAGCCAAAATGAAAGCGTCCCACCGCGCCGTGGTTTTTGAAAATAGTTACCGGCTCCTCGGCGGCGGCGCCGCACTGAGGGCTCGATGGCTCGGACTGCGTCTGCAATAGTGTGTGACGTTCAGTCATCTCAGATTAATCAGTATCTTAAATCAAAGTCACTCGAGGGGGTTGACCCGAACAGATTTAGTGTCCCTTGCGCTGATGAGCTACTTGTTGCTTAAGGCAGATGCAAGCGTTGGAGGTCAAAAGGAAACGAGCTTGGGTGTTGCCTGGCATGGGACATAGGAACAAGAAAGAGAACAGATGGTACAAAATAAGGTTCTAGTGGAGAGGGCAAAAAAAAAGAACAAGGCAGAGAGAGAGAGAGATGTGTGTGTGTGTGTGTGTGTGTGTGTGTGTGTGTTGGGGGGGGGTCATCTTTGTTGAGCATACAACCTCCCTCTCATTCCGGTGGGTGCTAGGTTAGCATTTTGTCAGGAGTGGGTGAAGTTAGAGATTGATCAAGTTTGTTTGCTTTGATACAAAAAAGTTATGAGCGACCAAAGAACAGCAATCAGTCTCTTACTCTGCTATCAATGATGTTAAGAGTAAGAACCACAGTTACACTCACCGACATAATTTTGTGCCTATTAAACTCCATTGCAAGACTTACTATGTCAAGGCAACAGTCCAACTGTGAGAATATCTGAGTGGAAGTTCATGATATTGATTTCAAATTGATGTCATGTAAACAATCCATAAACTGCAGCCCCACTGTAAGTACCAGGAAACTCTTATTCTGAGTCAGTGACCTCAGTTTATACATTTCTCTGAATACGAGCTATAGTCATATAGTTATTGCCTGAGCTGCATTAGGTTGTGTAGCGTTTAAGCAGGGCATCTAGATAGGAAGAGTACTGCGATGCATCTATATTCACTGTGTCCCTTGTGGATTTGGCTAACTTCACATACATTATTTAAATAGGTCATTAAAATGATTAGAGTTAACCCATGGGGTCTGGAGACTTTGGGTTTGAGTTTTTGCACACTCAACCAAGTAACAAGCTACTTCTTGTGGAGAGGGGGGAAGGGGGACTTACTTGTATGTTTGTTGATGAGACTGCTCTCAGCTTTGACCCTGTTGCATGCTGGATGGGTTTGATTAAAACAATGATAAATGGGAAGCAGGCACCGTCATGAGTTCTCGTAACTTTGATTCTTCTGGTTTGTTCCCCTGAACCCTTGTGGAGTAACTCGTTGGCCATCTATGGACAAAACCTTATTTAAAAACTTAATTGTCGTTAAGTTAATGTCTCCCCAGTTGGCAGCAATACCATTTTGTTATGTTCTCGTCTGTGCGGATGCGTTAAAACGTGAAAATCAATGTTGATGAATGCATACTTTGAACGCAGCCAAAGGGACGTGTCCAGAATAAACATGATATTTTTAGCTAGTCAACTTACGTGCCAATAGAGTTTTCATCCCTTTGCACTTGGCTACCACGTCAGAAACGCTTGCTTGACCACCAATATGACAGATTTCAATCATACACTATGAATGAAACAAGTATGCGGATTTACTAATTCCTTTTCAACGTTCAAGCACGTTTCAACACTGAAGTGGTTAAGAAATAGTCATTGCTGAAATGGCTGCTCATTAAGTATGCTTAGCAGTCTTTGTCAACTTAGCTATGGGCAACACCTTGACATGAAACAAACTAACACGGTTATGTGTGCTAGGTCGACTCATATGCCTTCTTCACGAAATGGTGACAGAAGCGTGTAATTGTGGACTAACAGCCACTTAAGATTTACTATGTAACCTATCTAGTTGGCACGTCTGCCTAGCTCGCAGACTTCACTAGCAGAGCGTTAAACTAGCTTCTGTAGCAACTGAAATTTAACCATCTTCCATATTCTTGTGGGGTGCTCTTTTTGCGTTTCATGCAAATTCTATTCACACAGTTTAATACGATTCGTATTGCAGCAGACAGAATCCATATAACGTATGGTCATCTCGTTTCCATTTCATGGCTCACAGTATTGTTTTGTAGTGACTCGCCATCGCAAAGACTAGCTAGATGACTGCTAAGTTTGCTAACTTCAGCAAAACAACAAGGTGGGCGTAGCAGCTAGGCATGAATGTAGTCGTTCTGGGAGGTCAGGGGTAACAGCGTCAACATATATGTGCTCTACAAATTGGGCAGTACAAACTAAACAATTGATTTGTTAGATGAAAACTTCAACACATCAAAGCCGTTCAAGATGACAGGCTCATGCTTGTCTACGAGAGAAAGAATCATTTGTTTACTCTAACCCTCGGCGCCTTCGTCGCACCACTGATGCCAAGGCAACAGAGCAGTCAAACAAATAGTATCGCTCCGCAAAATCAAAACACTGAAACCCATTTAGACGACGTAACGAGAGATTCTTAGGTTATACACACAGTAAAAAAACACCTGACAGTGTATGTATTATCAGTTTGTCATAACAATAAATGGTAAGTGTCTATTAAAGTGGGACTATTTTTTGTCCGTAGATCTCTTAGATGTTTTTAAGATGAGAAGGATGCATCCAATGTGGGCATACGTTTCATTGTACTAAATCGTACCAGATACTAAAAATTCTTACACTGTTTCAACTTTTATAATAAGTAGAGACTGCAGCTGCCCAGTGTTGTTCCTGTCACTTAAGTTAAAACAGAAAATTCTATTATTTTCTCCAACTACAACACCCCTGCTATTTCATGTGGTAGCGTCTTGGAAGTGGTCCTGGGCGTTTTTTTTTTCATGCTAGGCAGATCGCATTTTGATCGACATACAAATGGCCCAATAATAGCACACTTCAAGCGTAGCAACAGAGCAAGAGCTTTTCTGTCCAATGGTAATGGGAGGAGGTGGGACTATTTTCAGTTCCCCATCGTAGAAGGTGATTGGTTTTCAGCATATTCACGGTAGTCGGGGTTGTGGGCTGAGTAGTTTTTCCAGCCGCGGCCCCTATGCTAAATATTGGGCTGTGAAACTACAACTCCCGATGTGGATGTAGGGCAATAGAAAAAGCCACATGCGCAATGACGCCAACCCACTTCGTATATAAACCGCAGCTCCCTCTTTCTGAGTAGTTCACTGGATACGTTTGTGGTAGCGATGTGATAGTGATGAGGGGACTTTCTCAATCAGCATTGAAACAGTTAACGGTAGTTACGGTCGCTCATCTGTGAAGTAACAAGTGTCAGTCGTGTTTGCTATCGACGTCAGGCGTTTTCGTTCGAAAGTGTCAGTCAACGTAGCTACTTATTAGAAGATTTTTTTTTAATTTCAAATACACATATGTGACACTTTGCAGAACTTAAATAAGTTTGAATGGACTTTTAATCCAGTTCGTTATTATATCGACGGTTAGGTATAGTGCCTGCCCGTTTTCACTCACAAACAACAGGATGACAGACTCGGACGGTAAGGACACCCATCACGTACAAACTTTACATGCCTCATCAGGTGAGCGTTGTACGAGTTCGGAGCATCATCCAGCCGAAGGGACTGCAGAACCGGGGACGAACGACAGGGGGCGGTACATCGCCAATCAGCCATTGAATAAGGATGGGAGAGTCACCACGAATAAGCTACGACAAGCGCAAGGACGGCAGCAGGAGGTGTGTCCCGGATCAGTTACTTTACCGAAATGCCCGACAACTTTGCCGCCGCAGGAACCCGGGGCGGATACAGCAGGAGATGTAATCGCCGCCCACGGTAACAGCGGGGATGGACCTACCGAGGAGACGCTTAGTCAAGTGCAAGGTGAAAGTGGCAAGCATTTTAAGAATTCCAGTGTTCCAGGGGTGGGTGTGGATCCGTCGCGACCAGGAAAGAAAAAGCACAGACGAAGACCCTCCAAGAAGAAACGCCGCTGGAAACCTTATTACAAACTGTCATGGGAGGAAAAGAAGGAGTTCGACGAGCGGGAGACCGCGCGTGCTTCTCGCGTGCGAGCCGAGATGTTTGCCAAAGGGCTCCCGGTGGCCCCGTACAATACTACACAGTTCCTTATGGAGGAACACGACCGAGAGGAACCAGACTTGAATACCGAGAATGGTAGTCGCCGTTTAGTTGGACTTTGCCGTCCGGAGGACACTGGCAGCGAGGAAGACATGCCCGACTATGAGGACGATGATGATGATGGCAGTGGTGGTGGCAGCGATGGCATAGGGAGACCTGGCAACGCAGGTGGGGAATTTCTTCAGCGGGACTTTTCTGAAACTTACGAGAAATATCACGTCGAAAGTCTACAGAACATGACCAAACAAGAGTTGGTGCAAGAGTACCTCGAGCTGGAGAAGTGCATGTCACGTCTGGAGGAAGAGAACGTCCGGCTGCGGCTTGCCGCAGACGGAAGCAACATCAAGACGGAGAGTCCCGTATCCATGCCAGAGCCGGAGCGGCTGAAAGAGCTGGAGAACGAGCTGGCGAGACTGCGAGCCCAGAACAGCGAGCTCCGTTTGCAGAAGCAGCTTAGCCAAGAGAGAGCACAGATTGTAGCCTCCGCGGAGTAAAAAAAAAAATTGGAATGGACTAAAAGCTTATATTTGTCTAAACTGGACATTGTGAAGTTAATTTCGTCGCAAACCAGGTATTTTTAAGGTACATTGTTTAATTGGTGAATTTGACTCTATAAATTTGACTTATTCAGCAGATACGTTTCATTGGAATTCTGATTTAATATTTTTTTTGTATTCGGACCCAAAGGCAACTAAGGATTTTTCAAAAGGATGTTTATGTATGTTGAAGATAAATAATTCATTCTTTTTTATAAAAGAGAAAATATTTGAGATTGAAGACTGATTGTTTCTTGTTTAAAAAAAACTACTGTTATATGGAAATATTGTCTTATCATATTAAGACTTGTATTCGGACTTGAATTTTGGTCTAAAATCTGTCATAAAACCGTTTGACAGTCTCTTAGGAGTTTTATGGAAAAAAAAAAGAATTTGTTAATATAAGAATATATTACACACAACATTGAATGTTTCTCTTTCTCAAGGGTTTCATTAACCTGAATTAGCGTTTTACTATTGATTTCATACATCCAAATACAAGCTATGGCATATCATCACAACCTTCATGAAAAGCCTGTTTGTTTGTTTTTTTAATAAAAACTTTATGGTAATAGTAACGAACTGTCACAGGACCCCTACCAACATGGCCCATGCTTTGTTTGTTTGTTTGTTTGTTTGTTTGTTTGTTTTTCATAATCAGAGTTGTGCATGTAAATGTTGACAGGCGAGAGAGGTGCCAAAGTCAGTTTTAGACGCATTGTAAAATCAAATGAAAACGAAACATGTAGACATACAACTTAAATATTACATTTTAAGGTAATACTTCTACAAAATCAATCTTTTAACAATCACTGGTTCCATATTACTCGTTCCACTAGCTGCCGATGAGTGTTGGACGTCCCATAGCCCGAGCCTTTGAGACTGCTGTGGCCACTCCAGGATAAAAACCACATTGTGTTATAGTAGTCGGAGCCCCATGGTTTTCATTCTTTCTGAAATCAGAGAGACACCCCCTTGTACCACTGGACACTGTTACAAGTCACAAAACCCTATTCCACTGAATGTGGCACTATAGGCTACACATTGTACACTGAATTAGGACCGGGTTAATCAAGAACACACAGGCTGTTGCAATTTCATCATGCTCTGTTTCTTTAAATCTCCTTGTGCGGGTTTCTCTTTCTATATTATGCTAAGTATTTTTTCTCTTGGTAGACTCAAGTCTTAATATATTACTCAAAACTTCTCAGAGCAGCTCCTAAAACAGAACAGACTTTTTTTTTTTTTTTTTTTTTGCTCAGTTATTTTCAGATCAAACCACTGAAACAACTGAATCACTGAGATTCGTGTTGTGTTCACAAAGCTTCATTTAACAGGAGTATCAAGTAGCACATGGGGGCCTTAACAGAAATCTCACCTCAGTCTTTGTTCCTTTTACTTCTAGTGTTGACATGGCTGAATTCCAAAGTCGATTCATTACTTCTTTGAAAAGCACAACAATTCTCCAAACTGATTTTCATATTAACCTAATTACTATGGTCTTCTCTATAGACGTAAGAACTGGAGGAGAGACCACATAGCTTTTTGTTTATGGATTTATTTTTTTGGCACAAGCTCTGCCCTACCGATTGTGAACATGCATCTTGTAGGAAAGGCTTGGCCTTCTTTAAAAAGGGCATATCTCAACTGTGCAAGAAAAGTCTTTTTTTTTTTTTTCTTTTTTTAGGACTATTCATACAAATGGCCGTCTTCTCCACAAATTTTCAAAACCTCTCCAACTGATAGACACACTGGTTGTTTTTGAAGTGTGCCTTTGTTAGAAGTGATATAAAGTACAAAAAGAGAATGAGAGAGGTACTTAAAAAAGGGGACTCAGTGACAAGTTCACGCATGTCAGCAGCAGATGACACAGGATAGCTCTCAGTACAGTTGACATGGAGCCTAAAGGATGGTTTTCCTTATGTCAGACAACCATTCCCAATTTAGTCCCTTCGTTACTGAGAAAACTGACAGACAAAGATGCTGGTTTCAGATATGTGCATAATTTCACTTTCATTAGATGGACACCATATACAAACGCTCTGCATGTCTGTTTATTAAATAAATATCGGTGAACTCAAACAACAATAATAACTTCCTAGCATAGTGAAATGACCTGAACAGTTATGTGTGCGTGGTTAGTAAGTAAGCTACTGAAACTGATTACACATATCCGTCAACCAGCGCGTATTGTTTGCAGTCAACGTGGTTTCATACCTCCTGGAAAATGAAGGGCTTGTACGTCAAAATATAGACGGCACCATCGTCTGTAAACTGTCAGAATAGGTGATTACGTAATGAGTGGGTGACCCACCTTTGACTGCGATAGCGAGAGTGAAACGAAGCAAAGAGTGTATAGCTATCAAGTACTCGATGCTTGGCTGCAATTGTTTAGTTCCAGACCTTTCAGACTGCAATCGCATAAACTGTGAGCATGGCATTTTCATGTTCAATGTACCCTGGCACCAGTCGCTGTAAAATCTGTTCATAACTGTTTCTCCCCAAGGACAAACAACTGAATCTGCTCTATTATGATAAATTAAGGACTGCACTATACACGAGCTACTACCAACACATTTTGAGCTCGCGCTAATTTTCTGGTAGAACAGTTATCTGTATAGAGAACGCTCTATCGAGCGTCGGGTTGTCTGGACTTACACTAACTAATTGATTTGTTCAGTGTTTTAGCCAAACAACGCGGCCCTAGTGACTCGAGAGGTATTGGCAAGTACGTGGGTGACAGCGGAGGTACACCAGACTAAACTAGGATCTCATACATCCTCAGCTACAGTATATGTCGCGATTCCGAATAAAGAGCTCCGTCTTTTGTGAATGGTTTTGAGCGGCCAGATTAAACAAAGTTGACAGAGGTCCGTGTTGAGGTAGAAGTTTGTTAGTAAGAATGACAGGGATTGGAAACGGGGAATAAAGGAGAAGAGGACCTATGTCAGAGAATTTTCGCCTTTTGTAGTCGCCGATTTTCTCCTGAACGTTACAATTCAGTAAGTGGTGAAAGAGCTTAAGAGAGACCGTAGAAAATAATGATCTGTCACAGTACAGAACTTAGGAGAATTTCAGGCAACAGAGACGGCAGTGATTTACGGCTGAACTGAGAACATTTTATGATGTATTGTTATTCTTCCCATAAGGCCCAAAGCTAAACCATTTATTTCAGTTTATAGGCTAAATTATGTAACACATCAATGGTAGCCTAATTAAATGAACGTTTTTTAGACACAAGAGTAATTTTTGCTACAGTGAGACATTTTCAGTCGCTCTATGTGAGATCTGTGTATTTGTTTTGTGTAGAATAGACAATTAACTTAACTTCATTGATTTTTACTGTCTAGATCTAGAACGGCATATTCAAACATCTTGTACTTGAGTCACACAGCACTGCTGGGGTATTGACTAACAAAAGGAAAATCATTTTGAAATTGATTTTATAGTTTGTTTTTAAATGCTAACTTGGCTCTGGACCTGAGCAAGCTGGCATCAGCTTCTGCAGTAAGAGCTTACTTGTTAATTCTGGGTCTTTAATATGTTCCTTTTTTTCCCCAAAAAGATGGGCTGCCTCTTGTTATCGCGCTCCAGATGTGTCAGCTTTCGGCTTTACCTGCACTGTTATACCATCACCTTTTCAGTCCATTATGACGTGTAGACGAAAGGGCAAGCTGTGCCTTCCAGTTCTGTCATACCCACAGTGACTGCTGAATTTGTATTTTATGAAGGGACGTTTGTTTCTTTGTGCTGTTACTTTGACTAGTTTCTTTTAACACCCCACCCCCGCCCCTTTTTTTAAAGGTGCATTTGGCTGGACTCACTCAACCGGTGTAAGTCTGGACTGTTTCGAGTACTGATGGTCAGTGTCGAAAAGGGTAGAGATATTTGTACAATTATGCTTCCTTTGCATTTTTTTTTAAAGATCTGGGTTATACATTTGTCACTGGTTTAGACTGGTTCTGTAAGGGCAATAGAGGAAACTCAGGACACACAGAAACTTCATACACCCGAAAAAATAAAAGCACTCTGACAGGTCAGACATCATGTGACGAATGTCTGATACTCGATTTCCGTCAACACGGCACTTTCGTTCGGTGTGCTACGATAAGCAACAGCAGCAAAGGGAAGTAAACAGGATACGTTTGTAGCAAACTTTTATCTTCGCAAAATAAAAGTGTTTGTGTTTATTGGTCTATGAAAAAAGTTACAGTAAGTGGAAAAATGTTTTATACGAATGTAATGAACAAGTGAAGCTGCATGTTTTCTTAATATCTGAGGCTAGAAACAACAACAAAAAATCTGATCACAAGGGATAGTGTATAACTACACGTGTTGTACATTTGAATAATTATTTTAGGCACTTCTCAAACATAATGGCGAAACAGGAATAGTAGCATGGTCTCTGGAATGTTGTGCCAAAAGTAAAAAGTGCCAAATTTAAAAGAAAGCCATAAATACAAAAAAGTACAAAGAAAGTAATGTCGTCTCCCATTTCATTTGCTGTGATTTTTTGGAATTATCAAACAGTAATATTCACCATATGTAACTCATTCAGGAATGCACTCAGTACCACTGGAGTTTACATATACAAATGCTCTGAAGTGCATTTGAGGTCATTATGGTATTTATGATATAATTTTGGCATGGATCAATACAGTAACTAGTCAGTATACAGTTACCAGTATACAATAACTATATAATTATTCATATATTATTAAAGAACACTCTGGTAACTTTCTTTGAGTTCAATAGTGAACAAGTTCTTGTGGGGCAAAACGTATGTATTCCTTCACACGACAACCGAGCGAAGACTTTTATTTAGAAATTCTTTTTATTCATCGGCCATCTTAGAGATGTATTAATGTTGCGTAGTTCACAGAGCTCATCACTTCGCATGGAAGACACAGAGCAAATTTCAACAGAGTTATGCATTGACGTTTGACTTTGGCTGTCCGACGAGGTGTGCCGCAAATACATAAGGTTACACCCGAAGGAAGTAGACCTAACAGTCAAAACATTTGTCTGTCCGTTAGTAGGCTAAATATGGTTAAAACTGAGGAGCTGTCCGAGGATCGCAGGCAAATGATTATTGACCTACACAAATCAGGCAATGGCTACAAAAAAATCCAGAAAAAGCTACGTGTGCCGATTTCTACAATAAAATCAATTATTAAGAAATTTAAGGCCACTGGAACAGTAGCTAACCTGCCACGGAAAGGACGCAAATCTTCTTTACCGCCTGTTGCTGTGGCACAAGTAGTCCAGGAGGTAAATGCATACCCAAGAGTAACTGTTGAAGAACTTCAAAACAAATTAGCTTCTTTAGGTCATAAAGTGTCAACAGCTACCGTGCGACGTTACCTACGGAAAAATGGTGTTTATCACTGTGCTTCGAGGCGAAAGCTTGTTCATAGTACTGTAAAGGTGCCAGTTATGGAGACTGATGCGTGTAACGGGCATATGATTGAGGGTTGTCAGTCTGAGGTCTCCATATGTAAACAGAGGGACACTAGCAGCGAGGTCAATTCAGTACCATGTAAAACAGAGGATGAAACTCCCCATGAGAGCTTTGCCGATGCTTACGCCAAGTATCATATCGAGAGTCTCCAGAACATGACCAAACAAAAGCTTGTGGAAGAATACCTGGAGCTGGAACGGTGTATGGCCCGCTTAGAAGAGGAAAACATCCGGCTACGACATGTCGTGGAGTGCATGGGAATAGACCCCAACGGCCCACTGTCAGTATCAGACTCCAAATGGCACGTTCACCAGGAAACTGCGTCCACGATATAGAGCAAGGATTGCAGACGCAAAACATGCGAATCCTTGAGCCAATGAAATGCAAATGCGAATGCAATATGAACGAGTTAGCAGTTACATCGATTTGACCCCTGATAACGATTCCTACCCTTTTCCAAGATGAAAGACAATTTAAATTTATGAGTTCTGATAGTAAAAACTGAAGTGAGTTATTTTTGGACAGAACACTACTCTTGACTGGTCATAACTCCCTTACCACTCTGTCCTCCAACATACAATGTCAGTTATAGGTACATATACCTGTAGACCTATTCCAATTGCTGTAAATGCATGAGCTGTGTATTTGATTAAAAATCTGAGGTTCTCTCATATGCGTTGTACATTGACAGCATAGTAACAGTTCTTGAGATAAACTATTCATGTTGACAGTATCAAATGTTAATTCATTTAAATACATTTTTACAGCTCCTCATCTTCTCTCCCAGTGGTTTACCAGGTTCCTTAGGATGTAGAGAGTGCATAAGAAGGACAGACTCTTCCCTGTATTCATATTAGCTCAGCTCATAGACAACACTAAACCAGAGAGACAGCATGTAGTTTTCTGCATCCAGTAATAATAATCTTTAGTCTCCGTGAACCTGACTCAGATGTTGACACTGTTGTGAATTTAACTACTAACGGCCGTTACAGTCTGTTTCCCTGTCCTGTCGTGTTATCATTGTGTTGTTAAAAAGACATGGATGTTACTGAATTGTATCCGTCATGCATACTCAGCACCTTGTCTTATACACTTTGTAAGTATTTCTGTTCAGTTTTCCTGGCATTAAGACTGGTAACATCATAAATGCTTTTATTGACAACCTTCTCCAGTATTGGCATGACTTATGTTTCATTAATGTTTGACATCAGATTGATGTTTACATGTTATAAATGAGTTCATGTTTTTTTAATTCACATATTTAACTCATTTCACTAAAATGAACTAAATTTCACTCATTTGAATATTCAGAGATCAGGATGGACTGATTGGCTATTAGAGGAGATGGGTGTGGTGGATCTCTTTCATGACTGGACGGAAGAGAAAGGTGGGAGGGTCACCAATATTGCACAGCTTATTTTACAGCCATAAACTGTAATCTTTGAGAGACTCCTGGTGATATGATAATGTGAGGAGAGAATGATAAAAATTTGCCAACAGCATGTCGGATATGACCGTGTTAGCTTTGCCTTGGCTTGTTCTGCCAAATGTCAGCATTCACTTTATTGTCCAATCAAAGTGCAATATGTACTCTTAAGGTTGTAAAAAGGGCACAGCCAGGCATTCCCATGGCGACAAAAAATACTGCAGAGAATCAGTGTGTAAATAGGAGAGTTTAAGATATGAAGGTATAGTCTTGTGCTATACCTTTATTTGAGCACACAGTCAGATAGTTACATCTCTTGTATTGTGGTGGCAGTATTTGAATTGGAACAGACCACACTTGCTTTAGTGTTAAGGGGAACAAAAAAAAGGACGCGTGTTTCAGGACTTATTTGAAGGATTTATTGTTGATTTTTCTAGGACAAGCTCAACTCGAAACCTCGCCAGACAATGGGAAGTCGTAGTTTTAAGGGGGGGGGGGGGGGAGCCTGTCGTTAGGTTCAGCTTCCTCACAATGGGCGTTTAGCGTGTTTCACAAGCGTTTTCGTAAAGAGGGTGAGTTATGTTTAGTCGTCGTGTTCTGGTTTGTCGAATATGTCATCATGATGCGTCAACTGGCTTTTTTTTTTCTTCCCCCAAAAACTATGGTTACTGCCAACTTTGAAAAAAAAAAAAATCAGTTTAAGCAATTAGGGGTTTTTTTTTTTTTTTTTTTTAAATGTTTATTCAGTTGTTACATCAGATATATACCAAATATTACATCTGTTTATTATTTTTGAGATATTTCTTATTCTGAGTAACGACCTTGGTCATTATTTGCTTTGTCTTGCCTATATTCATTCATTCTTCCGAATCCACCTACCGTTAGGTAGGAATTATTGAATTATTGTTTGCAGCTGTCGATAATACCCAAGTAATACATTCTTTACATATTTGAATCACTGGCTCTGTATCCAAAACAGGCAAATAACTCTATGTTCCTATCACGTCCTCTGCAGCTGCACCTGTGACTAGTCTGCCTCTCTCCTCATCTCCAAAGTCCTAACCACCTGTTCCCGATTACCTGCTCATCGCTCGTCCAAGCAAAACACTATAAATAGACTGATCTGTCCTGTTACTGCTGCAAAGTCAAGCAGTTTGCTTTACTCAGCCTTTTCAGTAATTCTTCTATCCTGTTCATTTCCTGTGTGTGAGAGACCTGTTTTTTTTTTTTTTTTTTTTTTTTTATTATTCCTTTAAGTCCCGCATTGTATTCTCTGTGTGCCTTCGGAAAGTAATGTCCTCCTGCATCTCCATCCATATGTGCCGGCGTCTCTGGAGTCCTTAGTGTGACCAAAACCTTTGACTCTCCAAGACGATGTAACTGGATTTGTAAAAAAAAAAAAAAAGAACAAAAACAAAAAAACTAGCCTGTCACTTGAACCCTTTCGAATCACGCTGCTTTCAAGTATTTAAATGATTGACCCTGTACTGAGAACAGGTAATTAAGTGTCTGCAAATAAACTCCTGTTATCTGTTCCAAAGGATACAGCTGTGTATACAAACTGCCTGACAATTTACAATCCCTCATCTACACATTTACAGATATTCTATAAACTATGTTGTCACCTGTTTTGTCTGTGAAGATATGAAGGGGGGTGGAGGGGGTAAGAGTGGTTGAAAGGAATGAAGACACTGAAATGGTATAAATGCTAAGCTTTGAGGCTCTGAAAATGTTCACTCTGGTGCCACACTGCCACACAAAGAAACACCATGTGCTGTAAAACAAAACAATAGCGTAAACACTTGTCATGTGACTGTTGAGTGGTTTATCAAACCAGGCAACTAAAATTTATGACTTTGTCACTGCCTACTAAAAATGAACTCTGGTATCCCATTGCCACTCCTGTATGCCCTCTTCTCTACTAAACCAGGTGAGGATTTTTTTTTTTTTTTTTTTTTTGTGGGGAATGGTCCTATCCTGTGTATTGATGTTTTTTTAAAACATTTCCTTAAAACATTTCGAGCATAGGAATTATTCTCTTGCCACTTTGTGAAGATGCCAAAAGGGAAAAACAGAATGTGAGGCAGTGCTCATCTCCATGCAAATCCATACGCAGTAATGTCTTTATTATGCAAAACATTATATACTTTGTAGAATATATTACAAAGACCTTAACAACAAAGAGTGTATGACCCCATTTGGATATGAACCTTCACGCACTGTGTGGGCAGACGGTTGCTCCAACGGATTTCTGCCGATATGTTACAGTATCCTGCCCCTGGCGGTTTGAGCAAAATATTTGGTGCATTGCACACACACACACACACACACACACACACACACACACGCGGGCGCGCGCGCTCACACACACGATGGAAGTTACTGTGATTAAATTTTTGCATTAAAAATTGTGGATGTCGGATTAGCGCTCTGTCAGTCGAGAAGAGATCATATTTCAATACGTCATTTTGAAAGGAGAGTTAATGTAATAAAACTGACTCACCGAATGCTCAATAAAGCAAGTCTGCAATAAATACGATTATGCCTTAAAACGAGACAGATAAGAGACATCTAACGTGAATCTGACGAATGCTGAATAGATAAATGAATCGCTGACAAATTGATCTCCATGAATCAGGCTATGGCTACAAAGATCCAGAAAATGCCAGTTTAAATATACCAGTTTCCACAATAGGAAATATCATGGAGAAACTGAATATCAGTGGAACAGTAGCAGAAAGGTCAGAAAAGGTCACAAAAGGGCACAAGGGTCGAAATGTAGCCTTTTCGCAAAGTGATTGGAAGTGTTTCAGGCGATAATGCGTACCTACTGTTGAAGGACTAACAAACACGCCTACTCTGGTGTCGACAATTACCGTTCGAAACTGTTGAAAAGTGGAAATTGTACGCGTGATTCGTAGAGGAAACCCATTCATTTGTTAAGACAAATGAACGAGCGACACTCGTTCTTGTTAAGACACAAGTCGTAAACACCACTGCGTGTAAGAGGAAGTTGATGGGCGATTGTCGTCAGCCAAACTCCGAAAAACAATGACGCGGATGCCATCATTTAAGATGGCATTACGTTATCACGCAACGAATTTGGGGAAGCTTCGCACCAGCGCTTTCTGATCCCTATGCCAGGTACCATATCGAAATGTCTCCAGAAGTGTGAATGAAATGTAGCCTAAATGACATTAACGTGTAAATGTTAAGTTTTACAAGCTATTTAGACCGCTCTCCGCGCGGCATTCGCGGTGATATTCCAAAGTACTGCGAAACCATTTGTCCATTTTTAATAATAGTGCGCCGTGTGTCAGCCAGTTCCACAGGAAATATGCATGAGGAAGGAAGAAGGCATTGAGCTAGATATGACAAAAAATTGTAGAGGCTAATGTTCCAAAGTCAGTGAAGAAATTGATGCTGATTTGAAACTCAAAATCAGCACTGAAACATACAGAAAATAAAGCAATTATTAGAAATTATTGTCCATGATCTTGAATGTTTTTGAACATCTGTGGGAAGATCTCAAACATGCAATACTTCGATAGAGAGTAAAGAACACTCAAAAATACTCATGAACTAGAGGAAAATTTTCTGAAGCAACGATAGAAAACACCTAGATGGTCACACTTTTGTAACTGTCAATCTGCCAAAGGAGGTGTTTCTAAGTGCAGGGGACCACATTCTCTTTTTTCTGTTATTTTGAATCTGTAAAAGTGCAAACAATTATGCATGAATATTTGGAGAAAAAATGTCATGTCCAAGTCTATTCCAGGTGGAAGTAAGTTGAACTTCTGTTAGAGATTTACTGAAACAAACAAGTAAACCAGGAGGGTCCAAAGTTTTGCTAAAAACTATAAATATAAACAAAGTGCTTACCTGCTGCAATAAAATCTTGAAATGATCCAAAAATAATAACAATTCTCATTTAGCACCAATTTTAGCATTTTAACATTGCCAAGGCATTCCCATGGCAACGGGTCCATATGCTGATTGGCTATGAGTTTCCAGATACCTTTTTGGATTGGAGAGGAGAGGGATGGAAGGAGGGGCATAGGCATTTTTTTTTCATCGTAAGTCACACCAACAAACAAAAGCTCAGAAATAAGGAATTTATTATTATTATTATTTTTATTATTATAGCACGTGACAGACTGTTGAAGAGAAACTGTTCGCGGGTTAGAGTTCTTCTTTTTGCACTGAGGTGAATGATTTTCTGCATAGTAATTGTGAGTCACAGGGAAAGGCAATTTCTGAGGAAAACCAAGAACAGTCTAGTGGAGTTTAGTTCCTTTTTGTTTTGCTTAAAACAAGTGCACCCCGAGAATTCAAAATCAAAATAAAGGTAATTACTATATCCATACAAAATATATATATATAATATATATAATATATACTGTATATAAAACAAACAAAACAACATTGAGAAATATTTCAAGTAGCATGTTGAAAGAAATGACAGTGTACCTAAGTACACTTTTGTAAACCATATAAAAACTAAATAAAGAAAAAAAGTAAAAACAAATATGATAATATTATATATGTATATTTACAAGGTTAACTTAGCAAGGCTTTGTACAAATGTTACAAAATAATTCACACTGACTGATACACACTCAACCACGTATTGTTTTTTACACACAGGAAACTTCAGGCACACACAGACGTGACAGACAAGAGAATTATTTAACAGATGAACAGCACAAACGTGTTATGTTTGTTTGTATGTGTGTGTGTGTGTGTGTGTGTGTGTGTGTGTGTGTAGATGAGAAAGCACACTACTGCTTTTGTGGTTCATCACTGTAATGTAACAGGGAGAAACCGGAAGGGTTAAATTAGGTATAAAGGTGAAAAAATGTTAAAAGTCTTGTCTTGTTTTTTGCTTTAAAACTTGTTCCTGTTCTAACACTGTGTGTGTAATACTGTATCAGCGAAGCAGCTCAAATTAATGTGTGTGTGGGTCTGTGTTTAACTCCAGGTCTGTATGTGTGACTCTTGGCTTGTTGTTTGACAGATCCTGATGCTGTAACACTATTTTTTTTTTTTTAATCGTTTTTGTAGGAACCAAAATGGCGGGCCAGTTTCTGTCTGTCATGAGGTTTTTGTTTGGCACATCCCTTCTCTGGGCACAGTGAGAGCACAACTACTTCCTGTGTTAGTATGGTAAGAAGGAAGGGACAGAAAGCACCGGAGCACTCGGTGACCACGGTGGTAAGAGAGCGGCAAGTCTTGGCAGTAACACAAAACGTTGAAGGGATGGCCTATTTGCCTCTAGGCAATGCTTTATAAATAAAAGTTCTTAAAAAACAAAAAAACTGAAGGAGAAACATAAGGATAAAAGAGAAGCTTTGGCAACATTAAAGGGCCCCTTGCCATGCAAGCAGAGCAGATCTGAATCATTAGAGGGATGGTGAAGAGACTGCACTATGAACTCTGATCCTGGATCAGTTCGCGACCACACCAGCTGTGGCTTTCTACAGACATACAGTCCTCAGTCCGCTGATCTGAGATCAGCTTCAAAATCACGCCTTTATACAAAATATTAACAGACACACAAAGCCAGAGTCTCAAGTCAAAGATCAGATGTCAAATATTGTTGGAAATGGGAGGTAGGAGGAGTCAAACATGCAGGCGGGGCTTTTGCCTCTGAGCCCAAGGGTGTGGACTGTCTGGAGTCATGCCCAATGACTGGGCGGTGCAGCCCTACAGGTTTAGGAGGTGGCGTTGGCGGTTTATTGTTATTATTGTTATTGTTTTTGTTGTTTACAGTGACCGCGGTGAGGCAGGGCGTCCTGTCTGAGGTATCGGTGGGTGAAACCACCACGGTGTGTCTCCTCCACGCTCGTCTCTTCCGGCGAGTTTCCGGCGAAAGGGGTTTCCTCATTCCCACGCTCCGCAGGTCGTCTGCAGACCCCAGAAGACGTGCGCACACCTGCTCCGCCAGCGAGCTCTTTCCTAGCCCCGCCCTCATCACAGACCCCGCCCCTTTCCCTGCCCCCGAAAGAGCGAATGAGGCAGCGTGGTCGGGATTTCGACCTGCTGGGGGCTGGTGGGGGTGTAGCAGGTTTTCCTGACTGCTGCTTGATGAAAGTTCTAGAGGTTTGGTTCTTGAAGAGGGGGATGGGGAGGGAGAAGGAGAGAAGTCTTGGAGTCTGTGCCCCTTTGATCCTGACCTTGGCCTCACCCCAGACTCCTTCTGGTTCTCCGTGGCGGTTTTGGCGGTGGGGGCACTGGAGGTGAGTTCCAGGAGGTCCAGCGAACGCTGTTTGGTCTTTTCGCCTTTCAGCCGTCTTCGAGCTAGAGTGTCGCACTGGATAAGGCGACGTGAGTTGAAAGAGGGGCGTGAATGGAGGCGCTGGGAGGCGGAGGATGAAAAGGAAGAGGAAGATGGGGTGGAGGAACGTGCTCCTCCCTCGCTCCCTCTGTCCGTAGATTCAGGGGTAGGGAGGTCGGCGTTAGGGTCTGGCGATACAGGAGCTACTCCAGGTTTGGTGTCCGGAGTTTGAGTCGAGGACTTGTAGTGTGTGTAGAGAAAGCTACGAGGAGCTGCAGGCCCTGGAGATGTGTTGGTCGGAGGTGGAGGTGGTGGTGTGTGTTTTTTCTCAGGGCGTTCCTGGGTTAGTGAACGCGAGGCGAAGCCGCTTTCGTTGTCCGTCTCGCTGACTAATTCGCTCCGTTCGTCGTCGGCGTCTTCGCCACGCCCCTCTGAGGCCAGGCTGCGCCCCAGTGTGGAGAGGGTGGAGTAACCAGAGACGATGGAGCGTGCGTCCTCCCCTTGCCAACCGCGACCTTTCACCTCCGAGCTCTGCTCCTCTTCCTCACTCAACAGTATCTCCGCTGGAACAACTTCTTTCACTATCAAAGGTTCGCTAGTAACTCCCTCTTCTTCTTTCTGCTCGTTTTCCCTCTCTGACACAACGTCCTCCTCTTCTTCCTCCTCCTCTTCATCCTCCTCATCCTCATCCTCCTCTCCCTCTGCACGGGGAGCAGTATCTCCCCCGCCTAGCTCCACCTCTTGCCTCTCCTCCCCTTGAAGGCCGGTTTTCATTGGTTCGTGCTCTGAGTCGTCGTCAGTACTGCTACCCAATAAGCGGGCTTGCGGCGGCCGTTTCCTACGGTTACGCGTCACGGCCGACATAATTGAGAGCGTCAGGAAATCCTTGGCAGAGATATCACGTTTTGAACCCCATGACGCCTGAAAACACAAGCAAACAAACAAAAACATATAAGACCAAAGAGGCAGGAGAGATTTATCGCACTTAACAGATATGTTTGTTCAGAGATGCTACATGGTTCATCAAGTTTCAAAATATGTAATGAGTGGGTTTATGGTTGAATGATCTTCTTCCATGCATTAAGCCACAGAACAGAATATGGTAGTAACACTAGCACTAGCATAATTCTCCTCACAAGTAACCTAAATTAGAAGTGGGGTTGAGTATCGTTTGAATTTTATTGATTCCAATTCCGATTCTGCTAATCAGTTCTGCTTATCAATTCCAGTTCTGCTTATTGATTCCCCGTTTTGATTCCAAAATGGTAAAAAAAAAGAGATCAAATGTTTAGATAACAAAATGTCTGTATTTTGTTAAGCATTAACTGAACATTCACAAAGTAAATATTATTTACTATTTACTAGTATTTACTAAATACATACAATAAAAATGCATGATCCACAGACATGTGAATTAAAAAAAAATATTAAAAAATAGAAAATGATCAATCTAGACAATCTAGAGCAGTTAACTGAACTAACTGCTAGTTGTTTTGGAGAGAGTATTTTAGTGTTCTGGTGACAATCACATGCATCTTTATTTGTCCTATATTTTACTAGTGAAGGACATCACACCACAAATAAACACCTCATCCAGAGGTAATTTTAACCATCAAAACAAGCAAATGTAAAAGGGATTATACTCTTGAAGTGCAACCGGACTTGCAGCTAATTAGCTTCCCATATGAACTGCACTTGGCCTTGCCGTTGTTTTCTTTTCTAAAGTGAAGCCACACTTTTGACCGTTTACCGTGGTCCATCTTTCATACTGTTGTGACGTTAGCCATGCATGCTAGCTTGTATCTAAACAAATGGACACACTATTGCGTTGACGCGTGACGTGGTCACGTAGACAGGTCCTGGCAAATAGCTACGTACGTCCTTGCAGATACAGTATATAGCCTTTGTTCGCAAAAATAAAGGGTTATCACGTTTAGGAACCGATAAGCAGAACTGAAATTGTTTTTAAAGGGACCCGGTACTTGGCATTTTGGATTCAGTTCTAATTTGGAACTGAGTTTTGGTTCCCAACCCTAATTAGAAGTCAACCTTGTGTGACAAAGAAGATGCTTTTGAAACGGACAAATGTTGCGCACCTTATAAGATTTAAGCGCTGACTTTAAAAATACAAAAGTTTTCCCTACAGTGGCCTGAGATTTGAAATTACCTTGGATTTTGCAGAATCACTGTTGGTTGAGTCTGTAAAGGTAAGGATAAAAGAAAAGATGGAGAGAAACAGAGAGAGAAAGAGAGAGAGAGAAAGAAGTAGAGAAAGAGTGTTAATCATGAAACTGTGGTAATTTGTGATAAGAGCTTCAGGAATGAAAGGCACATTAGAGAAACTATTAAGAGCCATCAGTCATTTCCAATAACACGACTGGCTCCTGACAATGTCAAATAAATCTATATTCTTTTTGGATAATTTTTTTGGTAAATAAACTTCTATCAGTGAAAATCAATAAACTCTTTAATTTCGATGCCTTTCATTTACCCTGAAGCCCTCCCCCATTAAAGAGAGAGGCGGTTCACAAAAGGCCAAGATCACACAAGATGAGCACCACAAAATGATTAGCCGATAATTCTTATTAAGTCAGAATTCTGCTCCAGTGTGAACGAGGTTTTAAAAGAGTGAAGCAAAAAGGGACACACTTCTGTTCCAGTGTGAACAAGGTCATAAGGGATGGAGGACCTTGAGCAACACACTGTAACATTAAGGCATGACATCACTTGCTGATGACATCATAACACAAACTGATGACATCGACCCGGTTGAGGGAAGCCATTGGAAGAGTGGAAAAGGGACAGGGATATACATATTTTTTTTAACAAGGTATAGACCAGAGGAATCACGTATTTAAAACATACAAGGACAGGACACACAAAACCTCTACAGGAGGCTTTTTTCACTCTGGCGTGTGACCCGCTCTTACAGTTTTAAAGAGGGAGGGACAGAGATATTGATTGACAAGGAGGATGGCTATAAAATCACACACATGTCATTCATACAGCCCTGTATGTGTACACACACACACACACACACACACACACACAGGGTAAGGCAGGGGAAAACCCATCCTACCGCAGTGGTTGCTCCACAGGCTCAGCTAAGAGAGAGAGATGCAGAAACGTACAGAAAAACAATGATAGATGAGTATAAAAAAAGGGGAAAAAAGAAGGAAAGAACATATCAAAGCACGCTAAGAAACCTAATCAGAAAAAAAGAGAAAAGCATTCAACATGCGAGAAGTCTGAAACTGAACATTTTCTCCTCTAGAACTACAAAGAACTACACAGTGGTTCAAACGCAGCATACAGCCGTTCTGCTTGGGGAACTGTCAGATATCCAAAAACTGACCGTAGTTTATCCTTGTGGGCTCCCAGTCATTAGTTACAAGAATTTTATGTTAGCCTCTAAATTTGAGCAAGTTCTTTTGGCTGTTAGTGCGCTAACACATGCTACAGCTTGCTTGCTATTATAGGCTGCTAGCGGCCTGCCCCAAGCTCCGATTGGCCCATGCTGACAGTAGAGTGGAAAGGGGCGGAGCTCTCACCTGAGGCCTCGCCCATCTGGCCCGTCCGTCCAATGTTGGAGAGCAGGTGGTCTATGTTGGGAGCAGGCTGCAGGTCTTCTGTATCTACTGGTGTCTGAGGAAAGTGAGAGAGAAAGACAACAATTTAAGACAGAGTGACCCCTCCACACAAACCATGGTCACAGGTTAATCAAATCAAACAAACAATTTCCTCCGCTTTTTTTGTGAAACTTGGATACAATGAGCTAAGGTGTTTGAGATTGCTGTCTGCATCAAAGAAGAGTAACATGTTGGACATGAACTTACCTTCTCATCCTTATCGTTCTCTTCACTAAAGAACCAGTCATGCTGCAAAAAAGAGAGAGCCAAACAGAGAGAGAGAGAGAGAGAGTGAGTGTCTTAGTTCATCTGGGTAAGAGTATAAATTGTACAGTTAGTTCCTAGTGACTTTTGGTAGCAGGACTCACATGTTGGATAAGTGTCTCCACAATCTTGTAGCGGTCGGGCATGTGTGTGACCATGTCTGTCATGTTGTCTTCAGACGTCCGAACCAGAGTGGGTCCAAACACTAAGGCTAAGTTACGGGGCTCCATCTATACACACGCACACACACACACACAGACACACACACAGAGAGAGAGAGAGAGAGAGAGAGAGAGAGAGAGAGAATATTATGACACAGCTCAAAGTGTAAACTGTTATCTGATCCATGATAAACAACTTTGCCAACCTCTCTACATCTATATCTGTATCTATATCCATATCTGTATTTCCATGGTGACAAATATGCAAGAAATAGTCTGCTACAGTTGGTGGGAAATCATCAAGCACAAGTGCTCTTGTGATCTAATCCTGGCGCAAATCTCGTAAAAGAGCCAAACTCCTCAAAGCACTGGTTCAAATGCTCTGTTTCATTTATTAACACTTAAAATCACTGGACACAATAATGTTCTGTATCCCCCTTTACACACAGCAGGCCCGTGAAAGATCTGAGCTCACACTAGACTAAAACTAACCAAGAACGTCCAATGAGAAGACGAGATCTCACCTTGTTCTTCTCTGAATGGTCAGCTACAGTCTTCAGGTGACCAATAAGAAACTTCAGTGTGTGGAAGTAATGATCTGGAAGGTCATGGATCTAGAAAGACAGATAGAAAGAGAGAGAAAGGGGGAAAGAGAGAGAGGGAGAAAGATGAGTGAGAGAAAGAGATGTGACAATGTGTGGGATGGTTTGGGGAAAAGGTATATTAGGCCGGGAGAACGTGGAGAGAAGATCCTACCAGTTTCTTTATGGTCTTGAGTCTGTCACTGGGGTTCTCCATACGGTTGGCCTCTATGAAGTCATTGTATTTGTCTATGAGAGAGACAGGGAGACAAAAGAGAGAAAGGCTAAGCTTCTGATTGGCTGGGACAAGCACCATGGCAACCAGCAAAAACTGACCTGTCCATAGCCTTGTCTCTTACTCAGGTTATAGAGGTCATTACAGAAACCAGACCGATTGAAAAATGCCCAAAACCTTTGTTACCATCCTTCTTTCAAATTTTCATATGTATGCCCATGTTTTTTGCCGCGTGTTCATGGCTGTAACAAAACTACAATGACTACGATGACCAATGCCATGTCAAAATCCATGTGACCTCATTCCTGGTGCAGTTACAGGATTCAATACTGCTCCAGTCCTAAAATACTGCAGAGACACGCGTCAAACTTCCCTCAAAAGCCCTATGACCTGGATGGCGTCAGTGAGCTCGTAGATTCGGGTCTGTGGGGCCTGATACTCACCGTCAGTGAACAGAGGCTCGGGCAGCTTCCGGAAGAAAGACTTGAGTAGACTACTGACCACATTCAGGTCCTGCCACTTCTGCATCACAAGGGTAAAGAGAAAGGACAGGGTTATACTCTTATAACACATTTTTACAGACTTCTTTACAAGATGTTGTAAATATCAGTTACAGAGTAAACACTCAGGCCTTGTGGACAGGGTAGTACAAGATTGTGTTTGCTTCAAAGGTTTGCGTGTGTGTGTGTCTCTCTCACCTCCTCGGCCGTGTTAATGTCACTGCCCTTGTTGAGCTGGTCCTGTAGACTGGAAACCACAGCATTGTTCCCAGGCACTCTGTAAATACCAGTATACTCCAGTCCCATGTCCTCCACCAAACCACAGCAGATCTCCACAATCAGAGGTATGAACTGTCACACACACACACAGACACACGCACAGACTACAGTGAGTCGTGGACCAATACAGCTACACACACAGTCTAGAGCACCATATTCAGCAGGAGTCACAGACAGTGTTGAACTTCTCTGACTCTCCACATGTGAGTCAATGTGTGAGACAGACAGAAAGACAAAGAGAAAGAGAGGAAGACAGACAGAGAGAAAGACAGAGAAACAGTGCCACTTTAAATGGAATTAATAAACAGACTAATGTGTTCCATCACTCAATAAAGGTCAAAGACAGGCCAACGATTAATATGGGCTTTCAGTGGGTGAAAGTTCACTGCGGTGATCTGTTTAAAAACAAATCTATAAACTTGGCCAATGACTGTGAGTGCACTTGAACTATAGTAAACAGATCTTCTCTCTCTCAGCCTCACACACACACACACACACACACACACACACACACACACACATAAACATGCGCACATACATTTTAATTCTATTAAATTCTAAGTCACTGAAGGTAAAGTTGACCTCTGACCTTGTTATTGGCAGCAGGCTGGCAGTCCTCTAGCCGCACCCCAAATGCTTTAGGCCCCGCCTTTTTTGTCTTCTTCATGATGTTTATGCCCCATGGAGACTTTGGAGGGCTGCTCTCCTCTGAGAAGGAAACAGAGAGAGGGGGAGAGAGAGAGAGAGAGAGAGAGAGAGAGAGAGAGTAAATGGATGGTATGAGACAGAAGAACAAATGGGCAGAGAGAGGAGTGAAAAGATAAAATGGGAAATGGGATCATGCAAACACACACACACACACACACACACACCTTTGGAATCTGGTTTGGGAGAATGTGGAGGTCCACCGCTGTTGTCGTTTTTAGCCAATAGGAAAGGCGGTTTCATGCGTGGCAGTCTGGGAGATGAATCTGGCTTGTTCCCTGTTGGACTAAAAGAAGCAACAGAGAGACAGAGAATGAACACACAAACCTTTACACATACTGAACACATTCATGTCAAACACCTGCATCATATTTTATGTATATTCTTCCACACATACTGCTTAAGCAACAGAAACATCAGACACAGTCTCTATGGATTCTATGGATACTCACTGCTCACTTTATATTAATAGAAAGTGCTGGCAAATACAATATGAACCTGATACACATACACTGGGAGAACTGATGACAGTACAAATGTTGAGTGACAGTACAAATGTTGAGTGAGTGGCATTATGGGTAATTGATGAAACCTCACCTCTGCTTCCTGTAATCATTCAGTTTCTTACTGATGAGGGCCTGTCGTGAAAAGCTGAACTCCTGTAACACACATACACACACACACACACACAGAGGCATGAAGTACAATGTAGTGTTGATAATAAATCTATAAATCTTCAGTCTTTCTCTTTTGCTGAAATGGAGATTAATAGGCACAAATTTACATCGGAGAGTGTAACTGCTGATCTGAGATCAGTCTTGGTTCTCACTCTTATTATCATTGATAGCAGAGTAAGAGACTGATTACTGTTCCTCGATCACTCATAATTGTTTGTATCAAAGCACACGAACTCTCTCTCTCTCTCTCTCTCTCTCTCTATCTCCCTCTCTCTCTCTCTCTCTCTCTCTCTCTCTCTCTCTTTCTCTCTCTCTTTCTCTCTCTCTCTTTCTCTCTCTCTCTCTCACCTCGTTGTCAGTTTTACTGTTGTCTCTGATGACTTTGATCCAGTCCAGCATGTCCTCCCGGTCCTCGGCCTGAAGCAGGTACTCACAGAAGTCCTGTGTGGTCAGGCGCAGGGCATGCTTTCGTTTCGTTTCGCTGTACGCTATGTCAACCAAACAGCCCCGGATGCTGATTGGCTGCTCGTCTTCTGCCCCGCCTCCCAGTACGGCGCCCTTGAGGACCGCCTCCCGCTTGTCTTTGTAAAGGAACAGTGAATGGGAGCGCAGCACAGAGTAGACACGCCTCCAGGGTCTTATGGCGCTTCCCACCTTCTGTGAACAGGGAGAGAGAGAGAGAGAGAGAGAGAGAGAGAGATCACAGAGGAGTTTATGACATGACATCAAACAACTTGAACAACTTGATGAAGATGAGAAACGTTTGACGTTTTGTCGTTTTCTCTCTCTCTCTCTCTCCCCTTCCTGCACGCACCTTGCCCTTCTCGGTGTGGATCTGTTTGTAGTGGAGCCAGCCCTCTCGGCGGACGTCGCTGTAGCTAAAACTGCCCAGTTCAGAGGTCGAATGGCGTTTGGACCGCGCCTCCTCTGCCGCCGCCAGACTCTCCAAAGACTGCCGCAGTGTCAGAGGTCAAAGGTCACACACGCAAAGAAATGTGACATTCACATAAATGCGCACTAACAGAATTAACACGAAGCTCTGATGATGTGAAATAAAAAGTAACTGAAAAAGCAGGCTAGACAAAAGCAATGTCTTTGCATATAGAGCGATGAAATTGTCTTGCACATAAGATAAGACCCTGTCTGAGGTTGAGGAGTGGTCTGTCTGTCGTGAGCTGTGGAGGGTTGGAGTGTGTAACAGTAAGTCACAAGGTTTAACTGAATTGAACTCACCCCATCAGTGAAGAAGCTCTTGACTCTTTTTGGCAACCGCCTATAAAACAAACAAACAAGACACACTCAGACTCAAATAATCTTAAGAATGTGTCTATGTTTGACAACAAAATCTTATCGATCTGTTGAGCAGCTTTCAGCCTGCCTCAGTTCTTATCTTTAACCCCTCCCTCCCCGTTCCCGACCCCGCCTCTTCCACGCCCAGTACTCACGAGAAGGCCCGCCCCTCATCCCTGAAGGTGTTCAGCCCCTCATCGCATGATTTTGAACGCTCAGTGGTGATAGCTAGCAGGTAAGAGGAGCGACGATTGGACTTCAGATTACCTATTCACAGAGAAACAAAGGGAGAGAGAGAGAGAGAGAGAGAGAACAAAAGGGAGAGAGAGAGGGAGAGAGAGAGAGAGAGAGAGAGAGAGAGAGAGAGAACAAAAGGGAGAGAGGGAGACACACAAAGTACAAGCATAACATTAATCGCAAGAGTAATTTGAAAGAGTTAAACACTGAAGAGGTAAAAAGTGAAAGTCAAGAGTTAGACAGACGGAAGAATTTTTTTTTTTTTGAGGTCAGAGAGGTTAAGGTGGAGTAAAGCGGAGGAGACGGGACAGTAGGAGTTATCTGTTAGGGGGGGGCAGTTTGAAGGAGGTGCGGGTAAAGAAGAATAGGTCGGGTGGGGGTGAAGTCAAGTCCTTCCGCTGTTGTCTTGGAGAGTTTGAGGTGCATGCTATGTCAATCCTGCATGTGCATGCGGCAGGTGCGGGAAAAAAAAAAGTTTCTCTGTGTTTTTCTGTGTCAGAAATCGCAAGAGTGACGAGTGAAGGGGTTTGGAGGGGGAGTGGGCATGCTTTGGGGAGGGGGGGGGGGGGGGGGGGGGGGGGTTGATTGCGTGTGTCTGTAACAGTGCAAGCAAACAGCAACATGCGCTTAGCATGTGTGTGTGCGTGTGTGAGAGTGTGTGCGTGTGTGCATGCGTGTTTGTGTCTCT
>NC_044510.1:7942816-7970316 GCF_902362185.1 Chanos chanos
CAAGTCATTTCCCAACAACGACAGCCACACACACACACACACACACACACACACACACACACACACACATACACTCACACACACACGCACATGCACACACACACACGCTCACACACACGCACACACACACAGACACACACACACACGCTCACGCACACGCACACACACACACACATTAAACACACACATACACTCACACACACACGCACACACACACACACACACACGCTCACACACACCACTCTGAACTGACAAGACCCAGTTTTTACAGTCGCATAACATGGTCATGAAACTGAAAAGAAAAGTTCTTAAAGAGCGAGAAAGTCAAAACTGTTTACACAAAGCCTCGACTTCAGGCACTTTCGTGTTTACTCAAAAGAAAAGGCACCTAGATCCCCCATGATCTCCAAGACCGCGATGCGTGATTGTTACTATTCGAGAAAGCGTCTGTGACAGACCACAGCATGCTGCAGTCAAGCGTTTCAAACAAAACATCCCCAAATATTCTCAGCTTACTTCAAATAAGACATGAATGAAACTAATGTCTGCGAGTGATGTCGTTCCTCATTTGAATATGAAAATGATTCAGTTTTCACAATAATTCTGTTTGGCTTTAGATTGTCTTCTGGACATATAATAGAATTCACAGTCTCTCCTGCTGAATGGGACACTGTGGAGAAAGACTGAGAGAAGACAGGAAAGAATGAGATGAAAAGAGAGAGAGAGAGAGAGAGAAAAAAGAAGGAAAGGCATGTTGTAGGGCACTGTCTCAATCCTACTGTTCTCTGTGTGTGTGTGTGTGTGTGTGTGTGTGTGTGTGTGTGAAGTGAAGAACCCCCCTTCCTCCTCTTTCACTGCGTGACACAATGGCCACATTGAAGGCAGAGAGAGCTGAGTGTGCTGATTGTGTCTGATTTTGTGTGTGTGTGTGTGTGTGTGTGTGTGTGTGTGTGTGTGTGTGTGTGCGTGCGTGCGCATCCTTCACCCACCACCACAAAAACTGTGCTAAACACCCATCCTCGATTTTCAGGCCCCCCAAGGGGCAATCCAAGCCTATGACGGTCTAACCCTCTCTACTCCCATACTATCACATACCATCGCTTTCCCTTCCAGAAACATCCATTCCTACAAAACACAAATAAATTACACCAAAACCATAACACACAAACGATACACTTGCACTACACGTTGTCTGAGTACTCTTCATCATACGATATAAAATATCTCAGTCAACATTAATTCCGTTGACAGCGAGTGAAAATAAGGCGTCTCTGAGGGGATGTTTTGGGACTAGCAACAGCAACAGTCAGTCGTAACCGAAACAGGACAGTTTCCTCTGTCCCTCTCACTGTCCTGCAGGAGAGAGCGCCGTGTGGAAGAGTTAAAAAAAACCTTCGTCCTTTCCCAGTTGCTACACGTTAGGAAGTCCATGCTAACAGTTATCTGTGGTCATATGTCAACTTTCCAAGCCCTGCACATAAATCCATTCATTCACACACCTCTATACAAACATACACACGCTCTACACACCTTAGAGGTCCCAAATCGGACCTCATATGTTCATATTTGGACTGCCTTTTATCAATTTGTTCATTTTCCTATCATATGTACCCTTTCCAATCACCTATACATTCGTTTGTTCATTAATCACTCTGCATTTATATTCATATTTTCATTCTGAGGGCCTTTGTTATTCACATATTCACTCCCAAACCATAAACCTTCTTTAAACTTAATTACTATTCAAACCATACAGTTGCAGATGTACACCACTATCGAAAGCTGATGTTCAGTCATCCTTAGTGTAGAACCATGAAACTGAACTAACAGAAAAAAAAAAAAACATGACCAGAATTTCGAAAGTTTCACAAGAGAGATTGTCCTGAAGACGAAGAGAAGTTCGTCTAACGTCATAACTCGATAAAAGACATCTCCCTGCCAAGGCCACAGGAGAATACCGTAAAAAAAAAAGGCACATGTTATTTATTCTCCATGACGTCCTCAAAATGCCTCTGACATTCACAAACGGCAAACAACTCGAGAAGTTAATAAATTCTGTCTCAAAAAATGCTTAGTGCAGAGCAAGAACGAGAAAGAGAGAGAGAGAGAGAGAGAGAGAGAGAGAGGAAAAGAGAAAGAAAGAAAGAAAGAAAGAGAGAGAGAGGTAGCTGGTCTTGTTTTGTCTTCTGTAATTCAAACATGCCTCAGCTTGTGCTCATGAACACTGAGTGTCAGTTAGTTAGCTATAGACGTTGCTTTGCCGATACAGGCCACTTCTGTATGTCGTTGCTGGATTTGCTAATATGTTTTTTGGACTTTCCTTTTCAGTGTCATTCTCGCTCCTGGTTTCTGTTCCCTTATTTCTTTTTCCCTGTTTTTAATCTGTAAAATCACTCAAATCAATCTTTCATTACCTCTTTGATAGTTTGAATGTACTGATTTGAATAGGCCTTCTGGCACACATGTGCACACACACACACACACACACACAAATTCAAATCAGTGCAGCCCTCTCTGTGACTGTACAGCGAACCTGTATTAACCCTGTGTGTTTTTTCTGTGGGTGAAAATAGCATTCATGGTGGCTGAAAATGGGTGGAGCAAGGCGTGGTTTATGCAAAGCAGCAGATGCCTCACGTTTGATGTAACAATACAACAGGAGCAGCTCCATGCAACTGAGGAAATAACTAGTTCTGCAACTTGAAAAAACAAACAAAAAAACCCCCCAAAAAACCAGACAACCAATAGGTCAAACTGGAAAGACACTGACATAAATACCATTAAATCCTCTACTGACTGTGTAAAAACAGCAGAACAAATACCTTAAAAGTGTACCTCAGACAAAAAAGTCTGACTAACTGACTGGAAATCCCCTAAACTTTACGGCAGTTCAATTCTGTTAAATTAAAATTAAACTTTTTTTAGACAGACGTGATGTCTCATTGAGTTGAGCTTGACTGACTGAGATGTTTTGTGAGGACGTCCGTGTGCCTGTCTCTGCTCCTTTTAACTTTGCTAATCGTTTGTTTTCAGCGTCTGGCACGTGGTCGGCCATTTTGTTTCGAAATCTCATTTTTCTCCCGCTCTTCTCCGGTACAGGCCAGCAAGCCGAGACACGATTACCGTTAGCCCGAGAAGCAACACGCTACCGCTACCACACACACACACACACGCACACACAGACAAATCTCACATAATCACACACACACACACACATATATTCATACCTGGCAAACAGAATTCTCTACATACCTTGCTCTTTAGACAAATCAGTATTTTATCATGCTCTGAAAACTATCAGTCTCCGTCTACCCCCCCCCCCCCCCCACCAACCAGAAAAACCCTCACGCACTCAACCCTGGGCAAGAGATCGAGTATGTGAAGACTTCCTAATTTCCTGTAAAGGGCAGGATGAGACGCCTGGATAAGAAGGAAAGAGGAGGTGGAGGAGGAGGAGGTGACGTAGGAAGGCCAGATGAAGTCCGGTAAATCTGATTCAACCACAGACAACTAATGCTGTCTGCACCACCGTGGGAGATACCTATATTACCTAATATAAATCTGAAAACACACACAGACACACACACAAACACACACACAAAGACACACATACACGCATAGACACACACAGACATACACACACACATGTACATACACAGACACACACACACTCACAGACAGTCTGGTACACCAGACAGAGGAAATGAAGAGTAAGACCTTTCCTTCTGTTGTTCTATTATGATTGAAGGCGTTATTCCAACTTTCCCCACTCATTCTATTTTAGCAGTGTCTGTTGGGCACTTCATCAGCTTTCCTGTTAGCATAACCTCACTGGATGGCTGAGAATGTGTGTGTGTGTGTGTGTGTCTAAAATAATCTGAAGTAGTGTTTATCAGAAATATTAATAACAAAAAATACAGAACCCTACTCTAAACGGTAAAACTAAATTGATCTGGATTGTATATGTATACAGACAGGTCACATCAAACAAGCAATAAAATAAAGAAAATGACAGAGAAATGTCGTCGGGATAAAATAACTGGAGTTGTCTGTCAATGAGAAACATGAGAACTGAGTACAATTTTCACATTTCACCTCGCGCTTAAAGACATACTGCTTAAAGACAAAACACTCGAAAACATATTCACTCCACATTTTATACAAACTCTCCAGCCTCGGAGAGGGCTGAGAGAGAGGACTGGTCAGGACGTGACGAAATGAAGATGAACGATTGTGACAAAAACACACGCACAAAAAAAAAGAAGTTAAAGTTAGAACCAGGACTGAATAAATAAAAGAAGACGGGAGCGTAAGGCGAAGGGACAAAGTAGAGGAGAAAGAGCAGGATGACGTATCAATCGAGAAAAAGACAAAATAACAAGAAGGAGGAGGAGGAGGAGGAGGAGAAACAGCTCACCGATGAAGGGGATGGACGCCAGAGAGTCGTCCTCCACGGACAGCGCCGGCAGATTCCCGTTGGCACGGCGATGTGGGGCGGGGCCCGAGGCCGGGGGCGGGGCGTCGCCTTGGGATTGTGAGTCAGCGGGGTCAGGGGCGAACAGGGCGATGTCGCCGGCGTCTGGGTCGAGGCCGTAGTGTGGCAGTCTGTGGAGGTGGCCCGCCCGTCGCCCAGTGGGCGGTTTCTGCCTGAGCACCACCTCCTGTGTCTGATTGGACGGGGGTTCTGCTCCCGCCTCTTCCTCTGCCCCCACTCTCTCGTGATTGGTGGGTCGGTACCCTCTGTCCTGCCCCTCGGTGGGGGCGGCGGTAGGGGGGGCATTTGTAGCAGGTTGTGGGGAAGGAGCAGGTGGAGGAAGCCCCTCAGGAGGGCTGGTTTTGGGAGTAGGGGTCCAGTTGAGGTGTGGCCCCGTGTAGGAAGGGTCCCTAAAGGAGTGGGCCTGCTGCATAATGCGACCGGTCTTCCTGTAGAAAGACGGGCTGTAACTACGGTAACCCATCGTCTGATCCTCCACGTTCTGCCCTTGCGTCAGACGTCGCGTCTGAGGGGCTGCTTGTTGTGACTGAGGGGGCTGTGTAGCGTGTTGGTGTTGGTGTTGGGGGGTCTGTTGGTGTGTGTGCTGAGGTGTGTGGTGTGGTGTTACATGTTGCTGTTCATGTTGATGCTTTTGTTGTTGTTGGTGCAAGTGGTGTGACGGCGTGTGTCGGCCTCCAGACAGGGCGTGGCCAGAGCCAAAATGGCCGCCCTGCCTCTGATACACCTCAGTCCTGGAAGGAACCTGTTGCTGGAGCCAGGCTGATCTCTCCAGGTGGGGGGAGAGAACCCCTCCTGTCCGGTCCAGAGTCTCCAGTGAACGGCCGGAGCGTTCGTGGCGGCTGACCAGCAGGCTCTCCGACCGGGCGCGGCCGTAGCCTTGGCCGGACACAGACAGGTGCGGCCCATAGCATGTGTATTCATCATGCCAGTTGCTCTGACTCCAGTAAGGCTCGGCGTATTGTCCAGACCCAGCCTGTTGCAGTACCAGCAGCGTGTCTTGAGAGGCACTGTGGGGCCAGCCGCCCGTTCGTTGGGCGTGCCTTCCCCTTACCAGTTCCCCGAGTCGGTCCTGTGAGAAACTGCGGTGCCGCGGATGCATGGAGCGTCTGCTCGAACGTTCCCGTTCACGTTCTCGTTCACGTTCTCGTTCACGTTCTCGTTCGGGCACCTGACTATAGTACCACTCGGTGAGCGCCTGTTGGCAAATTTCACTACGGCTGGATGGGGGGGTGGGTGTCGGCTGGGGTGGGCTGGCCCATGGCGGGCTGCCTTTTCGGTTGGCCACGTTACCATGACCGACGTTATGGTTGACGTAGTGGTGCATGGGACTGCTAAGCACCCCTCCCGAGGAAGAGGATGATGAGTAAGATCGTCCTCGCGTCTGTCCCATCGCCTGCTGCTGAGCCCTCTCAGTCATCCCGTACTGGATCTCCTCCGTGCGGTGCGCAGGGCTACTGTGGCCTACACCCCCCGGGTCACAGCCATGCTCCTCGGCCGCCCAGCTGGCGTTGGTGGCGGCGACAGTCCGGTTGTCAAGTGGGGGGGAAGGGCCGGAGGAGGACGAGCCGGGCCAGTGGCTCCAGTTGTCCAGTTGGTTCTGTCCCATGTGGGTCGGCGAGCGGACTTGGCTAGGGGCGTGGCCTGCAGGAGGCTGGGATTTGGACCGTGGCGGGTAGCAGAGAGGTGGAGGTGCCGGAATATTCTGAGCCCCTCCGGAGTACGGTTGGTTCCCTCTTAGGTAGGCATCCTGTGAGTAAGCCTGGGAGAAAGAAACCAGGTAAGGAGAAGAATCAGTGATTGGTTCGTCCAGTGTAATCACATTTTGCAGAGACAGTCAGCGAGGAATGCTGGTCAGTGGTGAAAATCTTAAAGAGGGTTTCCACATATTGCCGGTTCCTACGTTATTTTGCACATTTAACTATCTAAAACCACAATGGGCACAGTCTAAAACACATTTGTCCATTCAGACAGCGTGTTCTTATCCACCTGAGTACAGAAAAAAAAAACAAAAATACAGACTCTGTCTTTCACTCCCTAAAGACCGGACTAGCCCTCAAAGGTGACCTCATTAACACAAGAACTCATGACTAACGCTGCCAAACACAAACCCCTCAGTTACAACAAAAACATGAGAGTCATGCTAATTTTCATACAATGGATTCCACAGAGCTTAGATAGATAGATAGATAGATAGATAGATAGATAGATAGATAGATAGATAGATAGATAGATAGATAGATAGATAGATAGATAGATGCTGACCTTTCTTGCTAGCTAGCAAGTAGAGCTCTGAACAGCTAAAGTAACAACAAATTAATAAAATGTGTTCCTACAGTATTATTAAGCAACAGACCTCTTCCAGCAGAAGACAACTACAATAAATTTCACAGAGGAGGCTCAACAAAAGGAGAGTAAAGAAAAAAATACACAGCTCAACAACAACAACCTGAGAACAAAACCGAGATCATAAGGAAACAGTGTCTCAAGCTGACCATGTGACATTTCAATCAAAATGACAGATATTTGACATTTTTCAACCGTTCATCTTTACTAATATGCTACATATCTTGTCATTTGATGGAATGTAACCATTCTTGGAGTTAGCATAAGAGACAAAAAAACGTTTAAAAATGAATTTTTCTTAAGACAGAACAAAGGCAGCGATTGCTATATTAATACTGCAGAAAGACATATGTAGGATTTCTGAGTATCTGTTAGGTACAACATATAATTTACAGATGAATATACAAAGACAAACACCTGAACTACACTTCTTCACATAACCAAAGTGAAAAAAAAAACACAACAGCAGCCCACCTTAATCTAGAAATGATAAAAATTCACAAATGGTAATATTCTGTGAAACAACACAACACTATAAAAAACACCTTTAGCATAAGAGCTGTATCAGCAACAAGCACATACAGAACATCACAGAAGACACCAAATGAACAATCCGCCAACACACACACACACACACATACACACACACACACACACACACACACACACACACACACACACACACAAACAGATAAAAAGAACAAGAAACAGTCATGGGAAAACCAAACTAATTGGGAAAAACAGCAACAGAACTTTCATTTATATCGACGAGCTAATTGCTACATCGAGCCTTGAGTCCAGAAAACCACTAATGGTTCGACAAATTGCACGTCCTCTATGGAAACCACAGAAAATACCTCCAGGGACACTATTGAACTGACCATTTGCACTAACAGAAACCAGCGAAGCGGTGACATCTACAAACCTGAAAACACATTCGCCGTATCCAGCGTACAGGGCTGTGAAAAACGACGTCGAAAACATTGGCCATTTCAACACAGGCATTTCATAACACCAGGAGCACCGTAAGACTAAAACTAATACATTATAGTATGCAGTTCCACAGCCTGTATAGTCTCATACACACACACACACACACACACACACACACACACTCAACCCACCAGGCACACAGATACACAAATGTACCAATTCCTCTCTCTCTCTCTCTCTCTCTTTCTGTGTCTCTCTCTGAGTTTGTCTCATAGCCACGGGTGTAAACACAGAGAACGGAAATTCACAGAGGGAATACAACATTCCCCAAAGCTCTTCTCTCTCTCTCTCTCTCACTTACTTCTCCTCTCGTTCTATCCAGCTGATCACCTCTCTCTCTCCGTCTGGTGTTCGCTCAGATTTTCACTCTTTCTTTCTTTCCTTCTTTTTCTCTTTTTTCCATCTCAGTCACCGCACATTCTAGGCAATGTCAGGCAGCTCTGTCATGTTTTTTTTTTTTTTTTTAAATATTTCTTTACGTGTTTCTTTCACTCTATCGTTTCTATCTTTTTATCCGTCTGTCTCTGTGTTCTCCTTACTCGGTATGGTGTTTAGAGACCAGCCCAACCTTTCTCTCACAAACTCCCTCCTCTCTCTCTCTCTTTCTCTACACTTCTGTCTAACCAGTGGTAACCAGTGGCAGAGTGGGAGGGGCCACATCACTGATGATGTCATCCTTGGAATGCAGTTGATGCGGGTGTAAGGAGGGGTGTGCTGAACTGAGAGAAAGAAAGAGAGAATGAAAAAGAGAAAGAAAGAGAGACACTGAGAAAGACAGAGAGAGAAAGAGAGAGAGAGAGAAAACAGAAATAAAAAGAGAGAGAGACAGAAATAAAAAAGACAGAGATGGGGGTCGGATTGGGAAACGTGGGAGAGAGGTTCCAGAGTGTGAGCAGACCTGTGTGTGTGTGTAGAGAGAGTATCCAGGTTTGGGGCTCCTAAAGATCGTGTTGTCTGTGTGTGTGTGTGTGTGTGTGTATAGTGTGAGTATCCAGGTTTGGGGTTCCTAAAGAGTATGTGTGTGTGTGTGTGTGTGTGTGTGTGTGTGTGTGTGTGTTTGTGAGTGCTCCTGCATTGCATGTCTGATCATGTGAACAATTTGTGGACTGAAGAAAATATGTGTGTGGGAATTTGAGCAAGCAAATATGTGGGTGTGTGTGCGTGTGTGTGTGCGTGTGTGTGTGTGTGCGTGTGTGTGTGTGTGTGCGCGTGTGTGTGCGCGCGTGTGTGTGTGTGTGCGCGCGCGTGTGTGTGTGTGCCTGTGCTTGTGTGTTTGTGCGTGTATCTGCACCTAAATATTCATCAGAAGTATGACTCTTTACATCAGTCAATGTGGCTACTGTAAGAAACCACACACTCATTGAGAAATCACTGACACTGATCATACCAGCGTTCTGGTGTCTGACTAAACTACAATTCAGTCGTTTGTCTGTGTATGAGCAAGAGTATATTTCCCTCCATCTCCTGTTATCGAAATTATATAACCCAAATCTGTGTGTGTGTGTGTGTGTGTGTGTGCGTGTGTGTATTTGAAGGGCAAGGTGTGGCAGAGATGTTCCTACTTTAACCAGCTAACACACTTACCAGCTGCAGCACGTCCTCATCCTTTGGCATTATAGAAAGCTCCAACACACTTTCACTACAGAGAGAGAGAGAGAGAGAGAGAGAGAGAGCGCGCAAAGCAGCGAGAGAGCAGACACAATTGAAAACCAAAATACCAACCAGTTAAGAACGAGGTGAGTATATTTACAGTTACATTTGAAAATCTGCATTGGTCGTAAACCGGCCAATGAGAGGCCGTGTCTGTTTTTTTTTCATGGGAAACGGGGTTTGTCTCTGTCACGTCGAGGTCGTTCGCTGTGTTTCACGTCAAGCAGCCGATGTTGTTTTGGTCTGGGCTAAACTCAAACGCAACCTTCACTCTGAGGTCACTGTTGACACTGACTGCCATGCGCACACACACACACACACATACACACACACACACACACACACACACACATTCCTAGAAGCTGTGTGCAGCCTTTAGGCTGTTGTGTCAGAACTGAAGTTAAATACAGACATTGCAGGTCGTGGGCTCATTTTGTATCTTCACACTCTGCGTTCGAGCTTTGGGCTAAACTGTTTACGCGTTCAGGCTACACTGTTTACGCGTTCAGGTATGACAGTTTTTTGGGGTTTTTTTACAATTATACAATCAGGAGAATTCTAGTAATCAAGTATTTATACTGTCACATGGTTGTGTAAATGTTGTCATAGCGTCATCTATAAACATAGGAATATGTTGTCATAATGTCATGTATAAACATAGGAATATGGAAATAGTACAGATTTTGTAAGATATGAGTGTATGGTGACGTCTGACATATACCGGTTCAGGTGCGATAGGTGTTTGTTGTGACTGTGAGAGTGAGGTGTGAACTCACCTGTTCTGAATGAGTGCGATCACCTGGGAGTATGTCTTCCCTAACACGCTCTCTCCGTTTACCTTCACCAGTCGGTCGCCTGACACACACACACACACACACACACACACACACAGTCCGCTTATTTTGGCACACAAGACTGTACATAGATAGAATTATAACAAAAATCTCAAAATACACTACATAATAAAGAATTTGTCAAAGAATTCATTATAGTTCCATGGTGTCATAAGGATAATGCTGTAATGTTTTTGTAATTGTAATGTTATTTAAGCAACATTCGAAACTCTAATCTAAAAGAGGAGACCGCAGTTGGATATTAACAAACTGGGGTTACCTCTTAACCAATCAGTTTTGAGGATTTCAACAGAAAAAAACTTGATGACATTTATTAGATATGTTAATAGTGATGGGCAGAGCCTGAGTTGTGTGTACTATGTGTGTGTGTATATTACTTTAGCAAAGGACAGAAATATGTTGGTGCTGAATACAGCCAGCAAGTCAGAACAGGAGAGCAAAGCCACACGTGCACACACACACACACACACACACACAGGCTTAAAGACACACATATAAACATATGCACTCACTCACACACACACACACACACAGAGAAAGAGAGAGAGAGAGAGAGAGAGAGAGAGAATACAGCCCTACGTGCTGTAGCACGTTGACAGTGAAGTGGATTGCAAAAAACGACTTAAGGTATTAAAGGAAATGTCAAAAAAAGAACACTGTTATCACAACAGTCTGACAATAGATGTGCAGAATGCATCTGTATGTTGATGTTTGTTGCTATGCGTGTGTGTGTGTGTGTGTGTGTGTGTGTGTGTGTGGGACTGCTGCTATATAAATATGTAAAGGTGAGGTGACGTGTAAAAGTCGGTTGAGGATGTGTTCATGCTGAATCACTGAAAATACACGAAGCCTGCTCTCTCTCTCTGTTCCCCCCCCCCTCTCTCTTTCTCTTTCTCTCCCTCCACCTGTCAGCTATCTGTGTTTGACTGATGTCATCTGTTTGCTATTAGTATCTTAGTATCTTAGCTATAACTCTTAGTATCACATGCGGTTCTAGGTTATTTCCAGGGTAAACCATTTAAAGACAACTACAAGGAAAATTGGTAACTGGCATACAAAAAACACACACACATGCACGCGCGCGCGCACTCTCTCTCTCTCACTCACTCACACACACACACGCACGTGCGCACTCTCTCTCTCTCTCACTCACTCACTCACTCACACACACACACACACACACACACACACACACACACATACACACACACTTCCTTTTACCTGTACACAGGCCAGCTTGATGGGCAGGACCCTTCTCCCTCACATTCTTCACGAAGATGGTGTCCATTGGCTCTAAACGACTCCGCTGGAGACCTACAACACACACACACACACACACACACACACAGTGTTACCAAGAAAACTCTGACACAAATCCCAGCACATAATGAGAGGAGACGATGGACAATGGGGACTGGAGAAAGAGTGAAAAGCAAAGTAAACACCAATGATACAGACATCTGGCCCATCTATGTTACTGTGTTTGTTAAACAAATAATGTTCAGTGTGCTCTCATACACACACACACACGCGCACGCGCGCGTACACACACACACACAGACACAAACAGGTATTAAGATTACAAGGAAGATAAAAAGCATGTATAGGTCACCAAACAGGTTGAGGCGGTCAAATGAACAGAATAAAAAAACTGATCTGTGATCAGTTTGTTCGGCTGACATTACCACTTGTGCGCATTGTCAGCCATACAGTTTGACTAAGCCTGGATTATACACATACGGTGCATGTGTTTTTGTGTACATAACGTGTGGTAATGTTTATGGAAAAGGTCCCCAGACATGCAGATTGTCTAAATATGCCTGTAGTGCAGTTTTGTCTCCTGCAGGGGGAGCAATGATCAAGTTGATGTTGCTAAGTTTCCATGACTCCTGGGCCAGTTCAGCTGTTATGTCTACAAAGTTACAGTATCCACTCAAGAAAGTGAGAGAGAGAGAGAGAGGGAGAGAGAGAGAGAGAGAGGGAGAGAGAGAGAGAGAGAGAGAGAGAGACAGAGAGAAAAAAGAAACCCACCTTTTCCATTTCCGTTCTCCTCATCCTGCAAAAAAACGAAAAGGAACAAAAACAAGAAGCTGAATAAAACAAGCCCATGCATATGCAAATACAGTAAACATTTGGAAAGAAATACTTATGAATTCTGAATGAAAACGATACATATAATTATCTACACAAATCACCTATGTGACTGACTATCCACGCAATCCGTGAATCCATGATGTGAATTCAAATTCATATGACTGCACATGAGGCAGTTTCAAAGATCCTGAACAGTTTTGATGTTTAGGTTTTGGGTAAATTATTTATGGAGGAGTGGAGGGGCAGTGTACATGCTCCATTCCAACACTAGGGTGCAGCACTGAGCAAGAGAAAACGCTCAGCTGCAGACAAGCCATTGAGGGATGATTTAGTTGTGTGGACTAGTGCACTCATAGATACAAAATCACATGTGGTCAGTAAAAGGATGTCTGTATGTGTTGTTTGGATGCTGTACAGACAATGGGTTCTATATCCTTATTAAAGGCAGTGTGATCTACAATTAAGTTCAGACTGGACAAACACAAGAAAACAGTAAACAGCCTCTTTCAGTCTCCCTCTCTCTCTCTCTCTCTCACACACACACACACACAAACACACGCACTCACACACACACTGCGCTGATCAGGCAATTTGGGGTGAGTGGTGTGGGGTTTAGGGCTGAGCTGACAAGGCTCATTCCTCACACAATACAAGAGCTTTACAACCCCACAGAGAGAGAGACAGGGACAGAGAGAGCGAGAGAGAGAGAGAGAGAGAGAGAGAGACAGACAAAGAGACACAGAGAGAGAGACAGGGACAGAGAGAGAGACAAAGAGACACAGAGAGAGAGACAGGGAGAGAAAGAAACTTTGTATCATCACTGTACCAGGCTGAGCCCCAAATGACCTCATACTGCCTGAATGTGGAAGAGGGAGATGAGGAGGTAAGAACAGGAGAGAGAGGAGGTAAGAAGAGGAGAGAGAGGAGGTGATAACGGGGCCGTGATAACGGGGCCGTAACCATTCCTTTACATCTCCCCCTTTATCTGTCTTTCTTTCCTTCTTTCTTTTCAAGAATACGCCTCATCTTTACAAAACAGATATTTCTCATACAACTCTTATACTACCTCCCTCTTCATCTCTTCATCCATCCATCCATCTATCCATCCATCTATCCATCCATCTTCAAAATTCATATCTCCTTTAAGTCCACAGTTGATTTCCACAGTAATGCTATAAGTCACACTCTCATTAAGGATGTTCCAACTGAACCAGCCCCTTTAAGACGTGGGGTGACATTTCTGCTCCATGTGGCCCGCGGACACTGAAAAGAACAGAGTGGAGTTCCACTCATTGTTCTGGGTGGTCCTGGTACAGCCCGGCTCTGTGTGTGTGTGTGTGTGTGGTACCAGTCAATGTTAACAGAGGGCTTTTGACCGGGCCAGTGGGACACAGCTGCTATGACTGGGACGAATACGACGCAATGATAATAGAGCTTTGTTTCACACACACACACACACACACACACACACACACACACACACACACACACAAACAGACACACACAACAACTGCAGCATCCGCAGCCCTGTCTATCTATACCCTGACCAGAGGATGACACTCTGACGCCAGTGCGCTCCGAGAAGAATCCACAGGCCCACAGATCTTGTTATCAAGGGACAAGTTATTTTCTTTTTTTCTTTTTTTTTTTAATCTTCAAATGCAGCTGTATCATGTTCTGCATTATCATCATCACAGTCACACACCAATTTAATCTGGAGGCGCTCTCTCTCTCTCTCTCTCTCTCTCTCTCTCTCTCTCTCTCCCTCTCTCTCTCTTTCTCTCTCTCTCACTCTCTCTCTTTCACTCTCCCTCATACTTTCTCTCTCAGTGCATAACTTTTCTCCTAATCTCTTTGTCGGCATTTTTCCTTCACCTTTCATCACCAATCTAGTATGAGTCACTCGACAGAATTTTCATCTGCGTCCTTCTATCATTTCATTTCCCTCTCTCTCTCTATTCTTTCTCCTCCGCTCCTCTCCCTTCCTCATCGTTGCTTATGGGTTCTCCCTGGTAGAGGTTTTTGGATGTCATGGAGAACCATTCTGTTTTTCACGTCCAACATTGTTTCTTTGTTTCATCATCTGTTTTTTTTTTTTATTGGTTCCTTGTGGAAAGTAATGATTTTTCATGTCTGGTTTTACAACTACGGGGCTACCACATCTGTCTTTCTCCTCTGACATTTTATTTGGTAGATGCCCTCGATTGTGTATTGAAATTGAATGATTTCTCTTGCTAACTGGTGGTAATTTTTTAGCCCAAGCCCCCTGACTGGGTCTGCATTATAACTCTTATTTGTGCTGCGTCTGATTGTTTTTAGTGTTTTACGTCTGTGGAATGCCTTGTTTTGTTGATTGCTGTTGAACGCTGCTTGATGGGCTGTGAGTTATGGTTGGCTGTTGGTGTTCAGGTTGTTTGGGGGGGGGGTGGGGGGGTGGAGAGGCGACTCTTGACTGTGATTGGTGGCCTCGTTGCCATGGATACCCACCTTAAGGCTGGTGTGCAGGGCGGATTCCGGAGGGTAGACGATGAAGTGGCGCAGCGTGAAGCCGAAGCCTTGGGAGTTCTTGTGGAGCACCAGCGTACGTGGGCCTTGCCAGGACATGCCCATTCTGTCTGCCCCGCCCCCCACGACAGGCCGTGGGTTCTCACTGGAGGATGAGATCCCATCTCTCCGTCCTTTTGCCTTTGGGGGAAAAAAAAAAAAAACAGAGTCCAGTTAGACCAAAGATCCTCTCATACTAGAACCTCTTAGGTCTTGGACATGCTACGGAGAACCCAGAACCAACTTGTAAAATCCCACAGCATGTCCGAGAGACCCGACTACCTAAGGTTTTTCATACGTTATAGGAATTTCAGACATTGTAGATCAGTGCAGTTCAGTTAAAATTGGCTAAACTTTCAGATGCAGAAGCAGACAAGGCTGATGTTTCTCCAGGGTTTGAGGGTCGAGAGAAACCATAGCAAATTTCCCATGATTACTTGACCATAACCATTTGACCATTTCAAAGAAGACAATGACCAGCCAAGACACAGTAACTGGAAAACAAAGAGTTCCCAAATGGCAAAGGACACTGGAGAACGCCGACGTCAACCCAGTAAGCACCATCACTGGTTTAACCCCCAGCGTTTGTGGGAAAATGGATCTCAAGGCACTATTTTTAGGATTAAAATAAAGAACGTTCCAGAGCTAAAGGGTGACGCGAAAGTTTTAAAGCATTCGTTTTTAATTGCTACAACTTCATCACATCAGTTAGAGAGGATCCGCCCTGTGGTTTTTGTTTGTCCGGGAAACGATACATTTCGGCGCGTGGGAGAGAAAATCCCCCAACGCGCACACAGGAGAAATGACACCACACTGTTTTTAACAACGCCCCAAACCCCCCCCCCCCCCCCCCCCCCTCCCAACTGTCCCACATCTGTCAGTCAAATGAGACCACCTGACCAAACACCACTATAATTTGTGGAGTGCAGAGAAGAAGAATGGGGGGGGGGCAAACACTTGGCAGATCATTCTCTTCTAGACGTCGGGCTTGAGTCGGAATTCTCACCGCTAAGGCTTAAAGGAAGAAACTGGCAGTTTGGCAGATTCCCAGTGAATCAGCAAGGATGCATCCGAGGAATGTTCTCCGGCCTGGCGAGGCCGATGACACTCCGGAAAAACAGCGACGTACACTCCCAGTATTAGCGACGTGTTTTCTATTTTGTCGGTTGGCGTGTAGGGTTGGGTAAAGGTGAGTGCAACATGGGTTATTTCCTGTCAGTCATCCACGAAGTGGTGACTTTGCAGGGTGTGTCGCCCACACGACAACATCGAATGGCTTCCTGGGGCAGAAAATGCGGTGTGGCATAAATTTGATTTTTTTTTTTCTTTTTTCGGTGAATTAGGAGAGGAGAGGCTAGAGGAGGTGAGGAGAAGAGAAGAGAAGAGAAGAGAGGAGAGGAGAGGAGAGGAGAGGAGAGGAGAAGAGAAGAGAAGAGAAGAGAAGAGAAGAGAGGAGAAGAGAGGAGAGGAGAGGAGAGGAGAGGAGAGGAGAGGACTTGGTAGCAGTGAGGATGAAGAGGAGACGGGAAGAGGAGTCCTCAGCGAATGAAACCTCGGGAAAAGTCCTGCAGTTGTGCTGCTCAGCTCTTTTCCTGCATTCTTCTCTTTCTCCTCCTGTTCTCCTTTTCCTTCTCACCATCCTTTCGTTCCTACTCACCAGAAATCCTACTCTATAATCCAACAGATTTAACGCCAACCGCAGGCTCTGCAACCCCCTCTTTCTGTCTCTCATTCTCTCTATCTATTTCTGGATCTCATGCTGTTCTCATTCTTCTTCACTCAGGCCTCTATTTCTCTCTCCCTCATTCTCTCTTTTCTTTCGCTCTCTCTCTCTCTCTCTCTCTCTCTCTTTCTCGTTAAAATAACTCCGTACACCGAGAGTACAGAATGACGTAATCCTTCTTTCCATTTCAAAATTTAGAACTCCTTTGCAACTTTTGGAGAGAGTGTGAAGCAGTGAGAAAGTGTTAGAGAGAGAGAGAGAGAGAGAGAGAGAGAGAGAGAGAGAGAGAGAGAGAGAGAGTGTGTGTGAGTGAATAGGAAGACCGTGGATTAGGGAGCGACACGGGGATAGAGGGTGAATAAAGCTGTGTGTGTGTGTGTGTGTGTGTGTGTGTGTGTGTACACGAGCAAGCGAGTATGTGTGTGAATGAAAGAGTGAATGAGACTGGTATGTGTGAATTCCACTGAGAAAACAGTTAAGTCCGGGCATGTTTAGACACAGAGAGAGAGAGAGAGACAAAGCGTACTCAGAGGCATAGGACAGAGCGAAAGAGAACGAAACGGAGGGGGGCCAAAGGAACAGAGAGAAAGAGAGAGAGAGAGAGAGAGAGAGAGAGAGAGAGAAGAGAGGGGAGCTCAGAGAGGGACAGGCTCCAACATGTTGGGTTTCGACCGCACGGTTCCTCCCGGCGCTGAGAATACCAAACCCTGTTATTAACCCCTAACACACACACACACACACACACACACACACACACACACTCACACTCTAATATACTGGCCTGGTAGCCCTGTCCTTACTTTACTGTTAGCCATCCCAGCATCCTCTTTGAAGTAGCTCCTTCTTAGGACATTTAGACCCCTGCAAATTAGCTGAGCTTAAATTTCTCTCCGTGGGTAAATTTTTGGTGGCGCTAACTTGGACCTCAGTTTGAGGAACCGTACAAAGTGTCCTTTTACACATGACATATCAAACCAACACTCTCCAACAACCAATAAATCATTAAGAAGGAAAAAAAAAAAAACAAGAGAAACCACAGATTTTGTCCTGATTAGGAAGAACATGAAAGAACAAATGACTTCGCTGACAGACACACACACACACACACACATACACATGCACATACATACATTGTGTACGAGCCTCTGGCAGCCCAGTAATGAAAAAAAAACTTTTAGTTTAACTAAAATGAAAATTTTAAAATCTCAGATGAAAAGCTTAAATCTCAAGCCTAGAGCTTCACCTTTCTCCTGCGTATTTTTCCTCATACAGTTTGTAAATTCTACACAGTTCAAACATCCAACATAGGTTTATAACAATGAGTGTGCACAGTTCATACAATGGTGATGACAGATGTTGGAGATCCATCTTGTCAATGGAGAGAGGGATTTGGTACTTTATGTACGCTGTTTTCAAAACATATTTTGACCTTTTACTAAGGCTCATCTGTTTACATTAGTGTGTTCCTGGAATACCACAACCACGGGAGCCATGGCAACGGAGCAGAGACATATAAACCAAACCTAAAAATGTAGCAGTTTACAAAGAGGACAGCGTATGAGTCAAAAAAACAAAGTACCCGCAACACACGAGGAGACCAAGTTTGGATTGGTTGAGGTGGAACTGGAGGCTACTACATCTTCACTGACTTCGCTTTTTCCCTCTTCACGGTTACTTTTAAGGCCGAGCGAGAAAAGGGAGAAAAGTTCTAGAAGTTCTAGGAAAGTTCTCGAAAAGTTCTAGTTGTATGCATTCTCGAATCAGACCGAATCAAACTATTCTAGCTCACACTCCTTGTAGCAAAGACTCTAATCTTTTCAAACCATCATCTCCTCTTCTATCATCAACTCTTCTATCTCTGTCTTCCTTCGCTTTTTCTCTTCATCCCTTGTTTTTTCTCTCCTCTGTAGGGGTCGGGTCTCATTCGCACTTGTCGGGATGGCATGATCGGACCCTGAACACACCCCCAGAGCAAAGTCGCCCTCTGTCTTGACCCTTGACCCTCACTCCCTTTCCACACGTTCCACACGTGTCTGTCGCCACGGAAACAATGTCACCCCCCCCCCCCCCACCAAACAGCTGAGAGCGGCGATCCTATTTGAAAAGTGGAGCTTTATTAGCGCTGACACGCGTTTAATCCCTGTCAGAAACCTCCGAGAGCATACGCGTGCAAACATCCGCACGCATGCACATACACACACACACACGCACACAAGCATATGCGCTGATAGATAAAGCATCACTCCTTATGAAGGTACGGACTAAACTCCCTTGGAAACTGGCTTTCCAAAGAAATATCACAATACCCTTATAACATCCACACGCATGCGCACACATACACATACACATACACACACGCGCGCGTGTGCTGATAGACATGGCATCACTCCTTATGAAGGTACTAAGTAAACTCCCTTGGAAACTGGCTTTCCAAATAAATATCACACAACATGAAAGATGAAATATGAACTGTGCTAACACACACCTAGAGCTGTAAAGAAACAAACACACACACACACACTTTCTCAAAATGAAACTATCAGCACCCCTTACACATTTTTCTGGAATTTACATGGTAACTAAACAAGTCAGTTTCCAAATGTGAGTGTATGTGTTTGTGTGTGTGTGTGTGTGTGTGTATGTGTGTGCATGTGTTCATAAACCAGTTTATCTGCTCTTTCAGTTCCGCTCACAACTGTTAAACTGGGTTTTCCACCCGAGCAACGGTGTTTGAACCCCAAGGGGGAAAAAAAAAGCAGAAAGCACAATTGGACAGCTCTGCAGGGTGGAGGGGAGGAATGCACAAACTCATGCCCAGAAGGAGGGCTTCAGAGCAGGCTTGTAATGGACACAGTCCCCCCTCTGTACCCCCAGGCTAGCTGCAATAAGGAAAATGACAGGTAATCCTGGCAAGATAACAGGCTAGATTCTGTTATGAGTTCCTCAAAAAAAAAAAAAATCTGCCGTGTTTTTTCTGTTTATTTATTTGTTTGTTTTTTGTTTGTTTGTTTTTTTTACAAATGAAACAGCAAATCCTCCAATCACATGTCTACGCAAAAGGATCCGGCATTTTATAGCACCTGTCTGTTTGCCTTTGAAAACTGAACAGTAAAGCTGTCAAAACCATGTGTAAAAAAAAAACCCAGGTTTTTGACAACAATATTCATGAAGAATCCTGATGGACTTGGCTGTTGACCTGCTGTCCAATCAGAATTCAGGATCAAAATACATGTGTTTTGCAAAGAGATACATAAAGAGATACATATGCAAACAGACAGGAAACTATGTTACATGTAAATGAAGAGAGATTAGCAGAGGCTGACATAACTAAACTAAAGTGTATCAGTTTCCACTGTTGTCCTGAGGAAGAGTGATGAATAAAAACCACCCCGTGAGAAACAGATTTAGTTTAAAACGACTTAAAAGGCTCACTGTCAGCCCAGCTTAACATAATATTCACTCAGATTCAGTAATGTGTGTGTTTTACCTTTTACACACACACACACACACAGGCACGCACGCGCACGCACACACGCACGCACACACACACCCACACACAGTAAGTGGGCATTTGACATGTGAATGATCTCTGTGTGAAACCTTTAAACTGATGCTTTATCACTCACATGCACATTTGCTCAGATTCAGTGCACAGACGATAAGATTCTCTACCCAAAACACTACAGGAGAAATGTGGCTTTCTGATTGGCTCTGATACCCGCATACAATATTCACATAATACCATAAACCAGATGTCTACTGACAGAATTAATAATGCACCCCGACCCACCCCCAACACACACAAACACACACACACACACACAGACAGACAGACAGACAGACAGACAGACTAAACTGAACACGAGAACTTAAGTGTAACATGTTTTGGAGATCAGTATGTGTTGGTGCCAGCTGTGTGCATGTGTGTGTTTGTGTGTGTGTGTGTGCATTGGTGTGAGAGGTGCTGAGTTGGGGGTGACTGGACCCCATTCTCTAACACTGAGCTCTCTCTGATATTCCAAAAACAAGCACTTCACATGTGTGTGCACAAATACACACACACAGTCACCGCCCCCCCCAAATGCCGACACCAGTAACTACTTCATCCCTGGCCCCCCCAAACACAAACACACACCAAAGCATCTTGACAAACCCTTAATCATCTACCTTTGCTTACTAATTAGTGGTCCCCCGACCCTGAGGATAAAAAAACTCAAAAAAGTCTAAACTCAACCAGCCAAAATAAGGAGGACCAGAGCAGCCCTGCACCAGACCAGTACCGCACTGGACCAGCACCGCATCAGACCAGTACCGCACTGGACCAGCACTGCATCAGACCAGTACCGCACCGGACCAGTACCACATCAGACCAGTACCGCCCTGAACCCATACCGCCATCCGTACCAAATCAGTCACTACGCATGTCAGTATAAATATTACAGTTCAGTATGTTAAGGGAAAATAGAGTGATTAATCACATGATGGAAAATCCCGCATCACTGGACTATACGTTTCACACTGTTATGCAAAGCACATGCAAATCTGTTCGTACAGACCACTGCCATTACAAAAGAATCACTTATCTATTTTTTCCCCTTACACTACAGACATATCACACACACACACACACACACACACAAACGGCTTACCCTCTGGTGGGAGCTGTCTGGGTGTCTCTCGGGAGTCGGCGGCGATGTGTTAGGTGTGTGTGTCGTGTTTGAGGTGTGTGTGGGGGTCTCTCCGCGGAGTACAGCCACCCATATGCAGCGCGGTTCTGGGGCGCTACAATCTATGCCCACCGGTTCCTGGAAATGCCAGTCTTTACCCAGTCCGCTTTGGCGCGATGGCACCACCAATGGGAACGCGGCCCCGAGCTTGCCCACGAGCGGCCGGCTCGTGGCCCACATGGCGCGCGTACGCCCGCACGTTCTCATGCACGCGCGCACGTATACACACATACACACGGAAGAGTCGGTATACGAGGTGGCAGCCGTCGTCTTACAACGGCCCCATTTCGGTTTGACTTATTCCGCTCGAAAATCCACACAGAGCGTCAGGTTCCCACAGAAGATGAGGGTAAAATAAAAAAAAAAAGAAGAAGAAGAAGGAAAAACAGGGTCGGGGGAGACGAGTGTAAAAGAAAAGAAAAGAAAAGAAAAGAAAAGAAAAGAAAAGAAAAGAAAAAAGAAAAAACAGGGAGAGGAAAAAAAACCCAAAACCTGGAGATGCACGTCCCTTCCCGGCTGAAGGCAGAATCATAACTGAGATGTTCGTTTCCAAACTCCGTTCATCTTCAGCTTCGGTTTTGTCCGTCTGTCTTTTTTTCTTTTTTTTTTCGTCCTCTAGATTCTCCTCTCTCCCAAAAGCCGCGGCCTCTTACCCCGTCGGGCGTCCCGAGAGTTAATCCCAAAAAAGTTCAACGCATTGAGCTGCCACGCTCCTCTCCACCCCGACGGAACAAACACGCTTATACACACACACACACACACACACACTCACGCACGCACACACACAGAGACCAAAAGTCGTCTGTGGTGAAGCCAGAGATGAAAGCAGTGACAGGATACAGAAACTCCTGGATAGCAGATGGGAATGTGTTTGTGTGTGTGCGCGCGCGCGTGTGTGTGTGTCTGTGGCACGTGGAGCGAGGCACTGGTGAGAGAGGAAGACTGAAGAAGCCGGTCGCTCTGTTTTCCTTTTCGCTGCGGATTTAAAGCCCACGCGGAATGAGGAACGGATCTTTTTCTCTCTGACAAAATGCCGGCGAGAGATCAGCACGACAAAATCAGCGACTTAACTGAGGACTGACGGACATTACCTGCTTAAGATCCCTCTCTGCTTCTCTCTCTGTCTCTCCCTCTCTTTCTCACCCCGTCTCTCTCTCTTGCTCGCTCCCCCTCTCTCTTTTTCTCTTTCTCTCTCTGTCTCTCTATCTTTTTTTCTCTTTCTCTCTCTCTTTCCCTTTCAGTGATGAATCTATACACAAAGCCACTCTGTCAAGCCATCTCTACATCTAACACATGTACAGGGAGGGCAACGAAGCTCTCTCTCTCTCTCGCTCTCCCTCTCTCTGTTTCTCTCTCTCTCGCTCTCTCTCTCTCTCTGTTTCTCTCTCTCTCTCTCTCTCTCTCCCCTCCCAACTTCTACCTCGGTCTCCCGCCTTCTCTGTCTCATCCAAACTCTGTCACACTCTCCCCCTTACACACTTTTCCACTTTCTTTTTTCTTTCTCCCTTTCTTTCTCTTTCTTTCTTTCTTTCTTCCTTCCTTCCTTCCTCTCTGACTCAGTCTTTTGGGCTCTTCATTTGCTTTAAGTCCAGTGCAAACGCTTCCAGTTCAACTCTTTCTTTTCGCCTTTCTTATTCTTCTCCCAAACTTTTTCTTTTCTTCTCTTCTCTTCTCTTGTCTCTCAATTTTCTACATGTGTGCAGTCATTCAATGAATCTCGCTCTTCAATACACGTCCAAAAAAAGGGCCAAGAGGGGGAAAAAAAAGGTAGTCCGCAAAAAGATAATGAAAAAAGAACAACAACAACAAGAAACAAACGAACAAAACAAAAGAACTGAGGAATGTAAAAAAAGAAGTGAAGAGAACAAAAAAAAACCCCAAAACAAAACCAGTGAACGTTGAGGAGTGGATATGCTGGGCAGACAGAGTTTTGCTGCTGCGGGAAGCCTGTCGGCGTTAAGCTAGCGGCCACCGCGATGCCTCTCTGAACACAGACCTGCTAAGTAAAACCCACAGTCAGCTGTACTGTGTGTGCACAGAGAGAGGCTGAGGTGGCATGAGGCTCTGTGTGTGTGTGTGTGTGCGTGCGTGTGCGTGCGTGTGCGTGCGTGTGTGTGTGTGTGATGTGCACACTAAAACTTCCCTCAAAGAACAACAGAGAGAGAGTCCGATTTCAAACACAAAAGAAAATAAAAGCACACTCATTCTGTCAATTCCCTCTCTTTCTCTCTCTCTCTCTCTCTCTCTCTTTTTTTCTCTGTCTCTGTCTTTCACTCTTTCTATTTAACTGAAACGCTCGTGCAAAAAAAAACAAAAACAAAAAAAAAAAACCCCACACACACATAGAAAAACTGAAAGCACCCCCCCCCCCACCCCCTTTGTTAAATGACACATGTTTAGTAAAGAGAAAACATTACGAACAACATTAAGAAGAAGAAAGAGAGAATAGATTTTATCGTCCATCAGACACACAATTCATTTCAGCTGCTCACCCAACTGTCCAGACTAAACAGCTGCTCCTAGACATTTCATACACACACACACACACACACACACACACACATACACACAGAGGCAACCACTAGGCAATACAATAATATATATGTTGAAAGATAAATTAGGTTACAGAACACTTTACAAACACACACACACACACACACACACACACAGATGTGTGGAAATCCTCACCAAACAGCCAGATCTCCATTGTGTGTGAGAGAGCGAAAGGCAGGTGGTCACCACGGACATGACTGAAAACCTTCTGTTTCAACTCTGTCAGCGCACACACACACACACACACACACACACACACACACACACCGGGGATCCGTTAGAGAGGAGGACTGACTGGTTTCACCTGCTTAACAGTGTGACGAGTACCAACATGAACACAGCCACAAAAACCTAACATACACAACGACCCACACATATGTCACATATAGACTGACATACAGACACTCATATAGATACACATAATACCACACACACACACACACACACAGACATAAACACACACACACACACACATAATCACGAGCGGGGATCTACACAAAACATGAGGGTTCTACATAAAATGTTGACATATACAATCACACACACAAACACACACACACACACAGAGATGTGTGTATAAATACTCTAGCTGGGCAATTATGCTCTCATAAAGTGGAGAGACTGCAGGCTCAGCCAAACTTTTCTCAGACTGTGGTCAGACCGTGCACACACACACACACACACACACACACGCACGCACACACCCGCACGCATTCACTTTCCCAGAGACTTTCCAGTGGACCAGTCTTGGTCTGACTGACGGTCTTGGAAGAGAGAAAGTTTCTCCTGGTCTCAGATCGTTTTCCTACAGTTCCGTCGACCCTGCCACTCGCTCTCGAAAACCCCCGAACGCCAAGAGGCCCACGCGACACGCTTTACTTCCGTCACTCGCGTACCGAACTCACGTTCAGCACCGCGCGCAACATCTGTGCACAACATCTGTGTTCTGGAGGGATTCCCCCACGTAAAACAGACGTGAATGAGTACAGGACGCCTCTAACCGTAACCACGCGACTGGTTCCTTTCAAACCACCCGGGCGACGTTCCTCTCTTCTCTAAGTCACACAGCGCACGCCAAAAAGAACAATGCCATGACACCGTTTTACCGCCGGGTGTTCACACGACTTACCGCAGATGAATAACAACCAGGTTTCATTTCACTGACAGACAGACAGAGAGACATACAGACAGATAGATATGAAAGGCAGATATATATGTTGTTACAGACTGTAGTAGTAGTAGTGGTTGTTGTTGTTGTTGTTGTTGTATGGCAGTGTAATTGGGGCTAATTGAGGACTGTTTGTGGTATAATTCCAGTAGACAGCAGAATTCCAGTAGGGACCGACTGTCTCCGGGGGTTGACTGGAGTTCGCGATGGCCTGCGGGCAGAGAAACGGAATCAAACCGCTCACAAAGTCACACACCGAGTCAGCATAGGCCTCTAATCTCTAACTGCAAAATCTACAGCCGCTCACACACACACACTCACTACTGACAGGGGACAGAGAATGTGTGTGTGTGTGTGTGTGCGCACGTGTGTGTGAAAGAGGGAGAGAAAGTTGCAGCCAGACTGATTAGCTCTTTGATATGGCTAAATCCCCTCAGACGCCACAGCACTACAGATTAACACACACACACACACACTCACACACTCACACACACACACACACACTCACACACACACACACACACACACACACACACACACTCACACACACACACACACACACACACACACACACACTCACACACACACACACACACACACACACACTCACACACACACTCACACACACACACACACACACTCACACACACACAAACACAGAGCTGATACACAAAATGTTTCATGTTATCCCCAACACACAAAGGTAACACAAACAGTACACACACACACACACACACACACACACACACACACACACAGGTGACTGAAAGAGACACAATATAAAACAGAAAACATGTTTCAGGCCAAAACACACTTAATATTTTACAGCCAGATTTAACCTGTCAGCCACACTCTCAGCGATAAACCATTACAAAGTTGCAGTCTGTCCCCTACTGGCCACTTTGCCAGAGACACCCAATCTCTCCCTCACACACACACACACACACACACGCACACACACACCCAAGCACACGCACACGTGAGAATAACAAGAAATTGTTACAATGTAAAACAAACTGTGTCATAATTTTTACACAATCAGTGAATCAAGGTGTGAGAAATGCAGATGAGTAACAATAAAGAACAATCTAGAAATGAAGAGACAAGCAAGAGAGGGGAAGAACTGACAGCAGACAATGAAATCATGAGATGAGAGTTTGTAGGGACAACATTAGATAGCACTGTCTAGACTACTTTTAATCTGGCCCCTCTGTGTGTGCGCGTGTGTATGTGCGCGCACGCGTGCGTGTGTGTGTATGTGTGTACGTATGTACGTGGGTGGGTGTGTGGAGTAAGGAAACAGGCCTTGCTCTAGTTTAAGATGGTTAATTTTAGCTTTAATCCACAGTAAATCCGTGACCCGCGCAAACCCTGAAATGAGCCCGAGAGGCTTCAGTACCTTATTGTCACCAGCAGGTGGCACACTAACACACACGAAACTTTGAAACTTTCGGAGCCTGATCTACTGAAACCATTTACAACGTAACATTATTTACATATGTGAAAAATAATACCAATGATTGGTCATGCTGCAGGCACTTAAAAATCAATGTTTCTGATAATGCTGTCACACATGGGTGCTCAGTTCTTAAAAACTATGCAACCAGTTCTTGCAGTATACATATATTTGGACCCCACCTGACCAAAATACACACATACACACACACACACACACACACACATACACACACACAAACACATGACCTGAATAGCGGCGGAGTGCTAAGGGGCATACAGCAGGTGTGTTTAGGTAGTGGTACCACACACACACACACACACACACACGTAACTGACTGGGTCCCAAGTGGCCTTTAGCTCAGCTGAACTGTGGGTAGTTCTCTCCTCCTGCTGGGAAACCCTGAGTTCCCTCTGAGAGAAACAATTCAGAACTGGAGAGAGAGAGTGTGTGTGTGTGTGTGTGTGTGTATGTGTGTGTGTGTGAGGCCTCATGTATTAATTATACCAGCATGTGGGATCATATGAGCACATTCATTCTAGATGTTTTAACATCAAAGTACAAAAATCCTTCCTGCACCTGCTTTGGTCTCAAACCATGCAAAAAAAATCCCACTAAACCTCGCAAATATTTATATAGCTCACTCATTCATTTCTTGCTTAAACGCTCATTGGCTGGTTAGAATGCCCATCATTACACATAAACACACCCAAACATGGACGATAAGAGATAAAGGAGGTCCGAATCCAGTCCCACCCTTGGTTCTGCTCAGGCAAAACACAGGAGAGCAATAGTCATGTACTGGAGGCTCCTAGTGGTTTCTGGAAGATCTCAGATGGATCTTTTCTATACTGCTTAAGTCTTAAACACTATTTTCAGGGGGCGGGGGGTTTCAGCAAG
>NC_044510.1:7977816-7985316 GCF_902362185.1 Chanos chanos
TCTGACAACACAGACATCTGGGTTCCAGGGTCAAGGTGGGGCGTGGCCGGTTACTAAGCGACGTTGCCGTTGGGAATCGGTGAGGTTAGTCACGGTGCCGAGTCAGGGTCACCAGCAGTTAATGGGTCAAAACTGCTCTACCACACATGTAGTCATATACAGCGCAGTTCACTGGAATTACCATAGGCTCACAGAGAGAGAGAGAGAGTGTGAGAGAGGAAGAGAGAGAGAACGGGGGATGGGAGAGACAGAGCGACAGAGAGAAAGAGAGAGAGAGAGAGAGAGAGAGAGAGAGAGGCTGAAAAAGGTATAATTGTGATCAGGACATTGACAGAAAAAACCTTAACATAGCAAAAAGGCATAGAGAGACAGACAGAGGGAGAGAGAGAGAGTCAATGAGCAGTCAGTCACAGAAGTAGCTTGTGTGTGTATTTTCAGTGAACTGCATGGCAGACCAACGCCCCTCCACTGAACACTGAGTTCAGAGAGTTCGGCTAAAAACCCCGAATCTGACGCTCCTTCCGAAACTTCCATTCGAAACTTCCATCCATCTCTTGCGTCCGACCGTCCAACCACCCCGACGCAATTCCACAGACGGAAGTGCACGCGTGTGAAGCCAGAATCTGTTAACCTGACCGGGCCTGGAGCAGAATGGAGCTTTACTGCTCAGATGTTCCTGCAGACATTAAAATTTCACTGAGTAATCAAAAACTGCTTCTAACACACACACTCACACACACACACACACACACACACACATTAAACTCTGGTGAGTCACTGTATTGCCAACACTCTTTTCTCTCTCTCTCTCTCTCTCTCTCTCTCCCAGGATGAATGTCTGACCAGTATCCTGTGGAGAAGATCAGAGCTTATGTAGATCTGATCTCCAGTTATGCCTGCAGTGAGCTAACACCCACCCCCCGACACATACACACGCCCCCAAGAAAGAATACACCACAGAGAGGCACGCATTGTGTGTCTTTGAACACACACACACACACACACACACACACACATATTCCTTCAGCTCCACTTTCAAATGGCCTCCAGGGTGAAAAGATGCCCCCCCCCCCCAAGAATATGCGTTAGGATGCTGATTGTTCAGATTATTGTTCTGCACCAATGCAAAATATATATATGTGTGTGTGTGTGTTTGAGTGTGCGTGTGTGTGTGTGTGTCTGTGTGTGTGAGGGTGCAGCAGCTGTAAGAGACATTGTCTGAGCGTTAAAAGACTCCGGCTCTGCATCTAAATGTACATGTGTACGCACGCGCGCACGCACGCACGCACACACACGCACACACACACACACACACACACACACACAAAGATCTTCATAACAGGCATATCATGTTTCCCATCAATATCTCCTGATGATGCAGAGTGCATTATGGGTGATTTATGACTCTAAAATCACTCTCCACCAGGCCCTCATCCATCCCTCCCCTCTTCCTCCCTTTCATTTTTCCATTTCTTCTCCTCCCTCCCTGCTATTCATCGATCTAATCCTCTAATGCAGCGCAGAAGCATGCAATGCACTGGGAGTACAGAGGAAATTAACAAGTTTTAAAACCAGTGGCATAACTCCGAGAAGTAACACTTGGCACGGTCACAAAGCCTCGTAAAAAAAAAATCCGGAAAGCAATAACAAGCTTACACTTTTTGTTTTCATATCACCGAAACTAAGCAGTCCGTGGATTTACGTGTTTAGTCGGAATGGGAATGTCGTTTTCCGCGTTCCTTTTCAAAAGTTAACGGTTAGCGTATGTAAGGCGCGCGGCTAAAATGTCGTGTTTTGAAGTCACCTGACTGTTTTCTAGGTATCAGCTGTGCAGAAAAAAAACCGTATGAACACACCTAACGTGTTTTCAGCCTACATCAAACGATCGTCTTAATCAGCTGGAATCTCTGCTCTTTTTCTCCATCCCTCGCTTTTTTTTTCTTTCCACCGAAAAGGACTGCGGTAATTGAATCAATTTTCAAATTAGGCGTGGCTGAAAAGGAGAGAGAGAGAGCGCGCAACTGAAACCTCTTTAGATGATACACACTGACGCACACACATACACACACACACACACAGAACCACACTTGCGGACAGGACTTATTTTTGAGACACAAAAACAAGCATCTATATTTGAGCAGTCTATCAGGGTTTCTGCTATAATGAGAAAACAGCCCAGCTCTCTTCCTCTGACTCAATTCTCTCTCTTTTTCCCTCCTTCCCCCTGCTTTTCTCTCTCTCTCTGAGACGGGCCTCTGGTTAGACTCATGTGATGTTTAAATGCAGATACTGACCACAGACACACACACCCCTCCACACACACACACACACACACACAAATACACACAAACACAGCCATCATGTCCACATCAAGATACTAGTTAACAGCACAAGTTATTTGACACATGTACATACATCTTGTCACATGAATAACCACTTTTATGACTTTTTTTAAACTTCTGTATGGCTGCTTCTTTCTTACACACACACACACACACAGAGTTTTGGTTTCAGGCTCTGTCTTCTTGTCAGGACAAAACAATCATTCTTCTCTCTTTTTTTGGCCAAAATGGGAGAGGAGTGTGGCACTTGGATGGACAGAACATGTGGGCTCCAGTGGACTAAACAAGATGAGAAAAACAAGTACCATGAAGAGCAGAAACAGAGGAAAATGAGAAAGCAGGAGTTTATCAGTCCCCAAGAAGCACTATAAAGACACACATATACACAAGTACAATGCAAAGATCTTCACAAATGTACATCAGCTCTCTGGTCTCTGTCCAGTTGCCTATGTGAAACCCAACATAGAAAACAAGATGAAGGAGACAAATACACACACACACACACGCACACTAGCAACAGTACCCAGAGAGTGGAGAATTGTTTTCTCATTACTAGGCTATGTCACACCACTGTGACACTTCTTCAGTGTTCTGTTGGAGTTGACAACATCTTACACAACTTACAGCTGCTTTTGAGTCGGAAGTACTCATAGTGTGCAGTTTAGCTTTCAGCTTTACAAACACAGTTACACACTAAATCTGAGGTTTTTACAAGACCTTTAAACGTCTTTTTAATGCCGATTCTTTCGCGTATGACAAGATATTGTCTTTCTACAGGTAGCTCGAGACATTTCACGTGTTTGCTCTTCCCGCCAAGCACGACTTGATTCCATAACTCCACAGATCATTTGTGGATGGTACTGTCAAATTGCGCTACAGTCTAAAGACAACAGACGTGAAAAAAACTTGGTTTGGTCGGGTAAAAGGATCCCTCGTAGCAAGGGTGCACGAAGAGGCAAGGATATAACATAGCAACAAACAGTCGTGGCCTGACATGGTATTTATCTCGGGAATGTTACATTTGACATGGTGTTCCCTAACCGTGACACAAACGGAGCGACGCGTCAACGCTCGGTGAATTAGATGCGAAGGGGAATTCAGCCCAAACAGAGAGGATGGAGATGTTGACAGTCAACTGCTAAACTTTACTTTACAGTGAAATGTCCGTTCAGACATCCAGTAAATAGTTTGAATGCATGCAGAGGACAAATAGGAAATGTTTAAGAGTGGGCTCGAACTACAACCGACAAAGCGGCCTTAGGTGCCAAACAAACTAATGACAACTTAATTTTTTCCATCGTTTTTTCAAATGACTAAACATACAAACAAGTCGTTGTGTTTTTGAGGACATGCAATGACCACATGACACCTGGTTGATGCGGACGTCCTAGAGTGACACTGAAATTTGACATTTCCGCCTAAACTACCGTTATCTTCACTCGGTGGCGGCAAACATAAACGAATTCAATAGTGACGCTGAGGTAGTGCTGATTCCAGCTAGTGCGGATGAAGTTTGACAACATTTCAATTGTTTATCGAACTAGAAGAAGGACTTTTCCATTATAGCCAACAAAGCAAATGACTAAAGTGCTACACAAGTTAAACCCACTTGCACACCACTGACTTTGTCAAAATAGTACTCCGATAGGCTATCATTTGTTATTGTCACGACGTGAGCACACTTCAAGCCACGCTATTTAATCCTCTTAGGAAATCGTGCTCTCTGACCAAACGGGTTCTTTCACAACTGTAGCACTGCAAGACTTTTCAAAGCACAGCATTAAAGACGGAACCCCGAATGAGTACCACATCTCCCAGACAAAAGCGAGTCCATACAGAGGCGAGGTTAGTCACACACTTACTTCGATCTCAGGATACGGTGGTATTCCAACAAGGCAAAATGCAATTCCATTCATTGGACAGCTGGGCTTGTTTGACAGGGGGCAAAACCGAAGGGGGGGATTTGGTCGCTAAGAAGTATCAAATAACATACGAAGTCTGCTCAGAAATGTTACGTGCCCGTAAAAAAGTATGGGCGAATTTAAGTCCAAAAAACTGCGATGCTCCGTGGCATTCACCTATTCAGCTTCCTTCCTTTCTCTCCAACCCCCTCTTTTCCGTTGTTTGGGCCGCTTGCCGTGCCCTCCCCTCCTCCCTCGCCGTGGCTGCCTCGGTGCAAATCCTTCTCTCCGTCAGCTTGTCTCTTAAACTGAGTCTGACCAGGCATGAGCGCGTTAGGTAAATCTGTGCAGCAAGCCGCAGCGCGCGCTCGGCCCTCCCTGGGCTTGCCGTAGACATCCCGTGGTTAGTCCCGAACGGTTTAAGGAGAGCGCCAGAGCTCCCTCTAACGCTCGCGTGAGAGCTCTGCGTTTCACGCGACGCAGTGGGCTCCGGTTTCAACACGGTGTCCACTCGGGGAAAAAAAAATACGCAGTGCTCTGTAGCGCGTAATAGGCGCCGGCGCGCGGTGTTTTCAAGGCTGAGAAAACAAAGAACCCTTTATGCCCAGATAAAGACATAGACAGCAAAGAAAAGACATAACATCTGGGGGGGGGGGGCAAACAACAACAAAAAAAACCGAACAGAAAGGTGATGCACGGGAAGGAGAGACAGAGAACGGGGTGGGGTGGGGTGGGGCCCGGGGGGGGGGGGGGGGGGGGGGGGGGGGGGACAGTATTTTGAAACATTCTGGGAATTCATGTTGCGCTGAAGTGAGTCATTGCCAATCAAGACAACATTTCATTTGTTTTGTTAAAAAGGGGAAACAGCCAGAAATAACCAGAATATTAATAGATGACCAGATTCCTGAACATTACCAATATAAATCACTTACGAGTCATCGAGTCAAACAGTTAGGATGAAAGGAAATTTTCATTAATTGTATTCCATAACAGACAGAAAGTTATACAGCCTGTTTACTAGGGATTTACGGTATTTGAACTCAGAGAGGGTTAAGGAAAAACTAATGAATTCTGACCAAGAAACATAAATTTTAAAAAAGGCAAGTATTCTATGACATAAAAGGCTATAATATGTCATAGATCACATTTACTGTTCCATGAATTACAATGAGTTACAGACATAGAATGTGTTTGGATTTCAATTTTTGTCACACTAAAACAGCACGACCAAGCTGTAATGCCAACCAGCGGTCACATTGCTCAAAAAGCCAGCAGAGGCTTTTGTTTTTGCAAATTGGATGGCTTCACTAAGTTTATCAGCCTATAAACTTCACATGTACTCACTCCCTGTTCTCATGCCATGCATCTGTTGTGAATCTACCATAATTCAGTCAGTAAACCATGTAATCTTGCATTTAGGCGCATTTACATCACACGCCGTTATAGCTTCTTTGAAAACACATTCGAGTTTCCTCGAGGACAGTCACAGAAAAGCCTCTTTAAGTTTTTCTTTTTTATGAGACCTGATACTGATCTGGACCAAAAGCATACACAAATACACAGCGAGAAGCCAGTTTGTGCTGTGTTACTGTGCTGTGTTCCTGTTTTATCAGCAGTAATGAAGGCATTACGGACCACCTCAGAGACTTAGTGCAATCATCTGCATTATATTAATCATCTGCACACTGACTGATGTATTCAAAATCGGAGAGAATTAATCACGGTCATTGAAAGAACATTTTCTCCAATTGGGATGTCTCACTGGTCAAAGCACTGGGTTTGGGTTCGAATAGACATTTTGTTCTAACCCAGGACCTCAGCCAGCTCTAAGAGAACTCTTTGGGAGGATTCTATAAAGACTCTAAATGTGTGATAAGAGGAGTATGTGTCCATGTAAATCTAAAGACCAAGCCTGTTGGTGAGAAATGAATGAGTGTGTCGCTTAGCTATTTTTCATCCTGAAAATATGCACATAAACAACTTTGGTCAGGGAGACACTATTTCAGTACTTCATATTTCCATGACATTTCTTCATGTGTCAGGCTATGAATGGATAAAAGTGTGTGTGTGTGTGTGTGTGTGTGTGCTGGAAATGATGTTCACAGTCAGTTCATACTTAGGTCAAAGCATGTGACACAGGTCATGACACATAGTCACACACACACACACACACGCTGCTATGCAGTCATATGTATCACATACATACTGTTAATCAGAGTGCGAATTATACAATGACGGGGGGGGGGGGTCCACTTTTTCTCCAGGGCTGTAAAGCATAGCATATTTGAATGTTTAGACTCCCCCAACCTGTTGTTTTTACCTCTTTTGGGGGGGGGGGGGTCCCAGTCTTAATTAGAGGGGTCAGACCCCCCCAATCCACCCCGTAATTCGAACCATGTTGCTAATGAATCTACAAATCACAGGTTCAGTAGAAACATACTTGAAAATAAAGACATACACACACACACGCACACACACACACACGCACACACACACACACGCGCGCACACACACACACGCGCGCACACACACACGCGCGCACACACACACACACGCCCATACACAGGTAAGATCTGGCCAGAACAACAATTCCCGGAGCAAATCTCACTCCCACAGAGGCACACACTCATTTGTCTGCCTTACAAAATGCCTCCTGAATTATTAATGTGAGGAAGCTGAGAGAGAGAGAGAGAGAGAGACAGACAGAGAGAGAGACAGAGAGAGAAAGAGAGAGACAGAGAGAGAGAGAGAGACAGAGAGAGAGACAGACAGAGAGACAGAGAGAGAGAGAGAGACTGAGAGCAGGTCGACTGTAGGATACTGGAAGACAACTGATTCCTCGGGCAGAGCTCTGACTGGCCTCTGCCCCCCCCCCCCCCCCCCACAGCCCTCCTCAGCAGGGGAGGACAGGGTTAACAGAGCAGGACAGGGTTAACAGAGCAGGACTAAGTGTGATGATGATAGAAAGTGCTGGCATTGTGAGCTTCATTGATAAATGACCTCCATCAGAGTAACCGTGTGTGTGTGTGTGTGTGTGTGTGTGTGTGTGTGTGTGTCTTAGAGGGACTAAGAGCGAGAGAGAGAGAGAGAGAGAGTGTGCGTGTGTGTAAGAGAGAGACAGAGACAGAGACAGAGAGCATTTCACCCACTCTCTCTGTTCCAGTGACTACTTCCAACCAATACTACACATCGGATTAATCCAGTAACCACCACAACACACATGAAAAGAGAAAAAAATATCCGGGTGACCTCCCACA
>NC_044510.1:7990316-7995316 GCF_902362185.1 Chanos chanos
AAGTCAAACGAACATGACTACGAGGACTCATTACAACTCCTCTTCACTGAACTTCCAAAGAACATCCCCCTTTATCTCTCATCATAATACACACACACACACACACACACACACACACAGGGACAGTGAGAGAGTTCCATTGTATTTCGTCGTGTTTCCGTCCTTGACTGATGACATGTTTAAGTAAATCTGACAGAGCTTTATATCATACAGAACGCCGTTAACCTTTAACCTCTGATGCTGCACAGAACACTACCAACGCAAAACCCACCGCAAACTGGCTTGAACGCGGAATGCCAATTGGCCGTCGTACATCCTTTCAACTCCATTTAGTTTGAGTTTACCCAGAAATTATCCAGATACTTTACAGGGAGTTTTACGATTGGGAAAATGAGAGGTGAGTTCCCCTCGTATAAAATGGGTCGCCATCAATCAGGTCTCGCTCGCAGAGACACGTTCGTTTGAATTCCGCCGGAACGACTCACTAAATTGATTTCCGCGCAAACTGTAGGCGCGGTCTGTGGATCGTGAAATTAGTTTTTTTCCGCCTGTGAAGAAAATTCATTGTAAAGAATTCATACTCTGACTAACTTATATCAACTTATATGCAAATAACTCAAATGAGCAGCATTTCCTTCCGCTTTTATATGTTTATTGGTGACGCATTGCCTGTGTGAACTATCTATCCAAAAACTAGCGTCCAAGTATTCGTTTATTGGGCTATACCTGAAGTATAGTCAGTCATGTTATATTAGTTTAACACTGCAACCCAGGCCATATTACAGACGTACAAGTGTGACGACGTTGTCATAATGATTTGTAACATCACTCTCACAAATTCATATAGTTCAGTTATGGTGGTGCCGTGTTATAGATCGTCAAATGTTTTTATTGGATATGATCACGTACGACTTTTGTTAGTCAGCCTTTGTTTAAGAATCTCCAACACGTTACTGAGATGGCAGCAGAGAAGCCTGTTGTAAGGACAGAGGACTTTCTGGAGGCGAGAGATGTGTCTAGTTTTGTGGAACATTCCTATAGACTATATAAAGTATCTTTGGGTTGTCTGTGGATGTCCAGAGAGACCAGGTAGGAGCAGTGGGTAGGATAATTGAGTTTGTATACCATGAACTGATTATATCCTAGTTAGAGTAGGAAGGATATTCTCAGTGGATATGACCATGAATCATTGTGGATGTGTAATAAAGATCTTCTTCCAATACTTCAGCATGCCTCATTTGTAGATACACACACATGCACACCAGATCTGTGAACCAATCCGAATCAGCATACTGATTTTGTTACAGTCAGAAATGTTGTGTTATGTACACAATTTGTCATAAATAGACATTAATTAAGGTCAATAAAGTCACCATTACTCATTTTTGATGCTGTTGCAAGAGGATAATGAAGGAAGGTTAAATGTGGGGAATGGGAGAGTTGGAGCTGCGTTTAGTGCAGGCAAAAATAGTTCCCTCACTCAGGTACTGTTACTGCACTCAGTCACCTTATAGCTGATCAATGAGACGTCCTTAACAGACACGCGCGCGCGCGCACACACAAACACACACACACACACACTCTGAGGGAGACAAGAACGCCACACAAAATCAGAAAGTGGAAACACAAAAATAGAGGGGATGTGCACATCTCTGCTTCTCTCCTCTCTTTTACACACACACACACACACACACACAGTGAAAGCCCTTAGTGAGTGAAAAATGACCATCAGACAGCAGAAGGAGAAGAGAGTGCAGGAACTTGGTACTGTCAGACATACAGATTACAGCACCTGTTCTATAAAGCCTTAGCTTTGCCTGTCTGCCTGCCTGCCTGTCTGTCTGTCTGTCTGTGTCTGTCTGACTGTCTCTCACCCTTTCTCATTTCTCCACTCTGCCTTATGTCTCTGCCATTCAACCCCTCCTTTTCATTATATACCTTGGTTTATCCCTTTCTGTTTCACATACCTCTCTAACCTCTTTGTCCATAATCTGTCCATCTCTCCTCTCTCTCTCTCTCTCTCGCTCCCTCAATCTCCATCTTAAATCTGATAACTCAGCGCTATACTTCGGTCACATCTGAGCAAGGTTTGATAGAACACACACCCACACAAAAGCAGTAAACGTGAGGGTGTGTATGATGGAAAGAGAGAGAGAGGGGGGGGGGGGGGGAGAGAGAGAGAACTATGTTTCAGACTAGACTAGTCCCTCCAGAGAATAATAAGAGACACAGTGATATAAACACAGAACTTGAATGTGTGTTGCCATGACGATTACAGCAATGGGACCAGAGGCACATTACACACTATATCTCACTGCGCACATTCCAGCTGTCAAAGACCAAATAAATCAGCACATATCGCTGTCCTATCACAGGAAAACGTCTTCATCCAACCAGGGGTTCACAGCTTGAGTTTTCTATCTCTTTTTAATGACTATGTTTATATTTATCCCCTAATCTCTTGTTTTAGCAAAGGAAATGAAATGTTGACCAGGATTCTGTTAAATCTTTGGAAACATACCACGGAGAGCCCTGGAAATCTGGTCGCTAGGAGGACAGATTCTTCAGGATCCTCTTCAAATTCCAAAATCATACGCAACAGCTTGGTACAGTCGCTTTAACGATGTAAGATCAATTCCAGGATTTGTTTTTGGACTTCATACTGAGAGGGGGCGTATTCTACACGATTCTATTTCTGTTATCAGTTTCTCTCTCTCTCTTTCTCTCTCTCTCTCTCTGTCTCTCTCATGCACAGACACACACACACACACACACACAGACACACACACAGACACACACACACACACACAGACACACACACACACACTCTCTGTCCTTATCTGTCATGTTCCTGGTTTTCTCACTGTTGCAGAACATGGGGCAGACATTTGACCTCTAAACTTTCACCCTTAATCTCTGACCCTCCTCAGAGCGAAGCAACACTGACAGACAAGCACAGACGTAGAGGCCTCATCTATCCTCTGTGTATGTGTGTGTGTGTGTGTGTGTGTGTGTGTTTGTGTGTGTGCGTGAGTGTGGTGGAGAGACAGAGGGGGGAACAGTTTCCTTAAATGAGTATTGATTCCCTGCTGTTCCCATGGTGCTTTGCTGTATGTCTGGCTGGCCAGTTCAACATGTGCCTTAAGGCAGAATTTTGTGCAGTTAGGTGCTCTCTCTCTCTCTCTCTCTCTCTCTCTCTCTCTCTCTGTCTCTCTCTCTCCCACACACACACACACACACACACACATTGAGAGGGTAGCCAGGGCCTCTGCCCTATTGCTTAGTATCTGTTCACACAGACACTTTATATAACCAAGCTCTTCCTGTGTCTCACACTATATTCAGTCACAGCCCTTCTTATCATTGTGTGTGAATGGGTGTGTGTGTGTGTGTGTGTGAGAGAGAGAGAGAGAGAGAAAGTGAAATATAGACAGTGTGTGTGGGGCAGCCAGTTAAACATGTACACACACACACACACACACACGCAAATTTATATTCTCTTTATTACTATCGTTATCATTATAAATGGGGTAAGCATAATGAAAGTGAAATACACAGGATACACAAACAACACTGCTTGTGCTACGCACAGTGTCACTGCAGACAGGAACATGATGTTGTGGTACTATTCCACCCTCTTCCTCCTCCAAAAGCTCGTTCATTTCTCTACAAACCCCCCACCACCACCCCCGCACCTCCCCCGACACCCACCCTGACCCCAGCACTTCCCCACTTAGTCCAGTCAGATTAGGGAGGTGACAGAGAGCAAGGAGGAGGTCAGCACCTCAAAGGGAGAGTTGAGGAGGTTGCACGAATTGATGCCGTCCAAAAAATACAAAAAATAAAAGTCAAAACAACGCGTGGGCATAGTGTTGGGTTTGTGAAGTCGCTCTGTTGGAATAAATCTTGATGTTTACTGTGTTTTACTGTAAATGTTTAGATTGTCTAATGACTCTTCCCTCTTTAAGTTTACTTTGACATTTAGCATTGAAGAGTACATCCACTCTGAATACATAAACACAGATGTCACACACACACACACACACACACACACATGCACACACACTCATTCATACACATACGCACATGCAGACACATACAAACACACACACACACACGCGTGCGCACACACACACACACACACACGCATACACACACACACACACGCAGAGTCCTTGTGTCCTTCTTCAGACAGCACAATCTATAGACAGAAATCTGACTCCAGTTTAATTTAAGTCAGATTATATGTCCCAAACTGAGTTATAATATTGAATTATTACATAACAGTACACAATCATTACCAAATTAACATTGTTCCCCATGTGACAAGGTCTTTCTGGATACTGTTTTTTTTTTTAATTGGTCTTTCATGTATATTCTAGCCTATTGTTTTGTCTCCACCAGGCCTCATTAATTATGTATGCAAATGATGTAGATTATGTTAATATTATGTAAATATACTGTTCCAGTGTCAGGAGCCTTTAATGTGGCATTTATCTGAAGGCACTGGGAGTCACAAACTGACTGAAACCTTGCAGAGTAACCCTCTCTCTCTCTCTCTCTCTCTCTGTCTTTCTGACTCTCTCTCTCACACACACACGCAAAACCCATAACAAAGTTGTACACCTAGGCTTCAAATATGCGAATATCACTGTTTTAGGTAATGAATAATCTAGACGCACGCACACACCCTTGCACACTATCTTTTTCATGTCATGCACACACACACACACACACACACACACGCTGAAATACACTCACACCCCAATTCGCACAACACCCAATAGGGATGACATCACCGGTATTGCTATAGGCTAACGTCAGCCCTGACAGAACGGACAGATTCAGCATACGCTCCCCCGTGAACGAGGGCATCAATTATTCATCACCGAGGGGGCAGAGCGGGAGAGGGGGCAAGAGCGACCCCCATAACCCGGCCTCGCCTAGGAGAGTACGAGAGAGAGAGAGAGAGAGTCGGTGATGGGCGCGTGTTAATGGAA
>NC_044510.1:8000316-8030316 GCF_902362185.1 Chanos chanos
TAAAGAACAGAGAGAGAGAGAGAGACAGAGAGAGAGAGAGAGAGAGAGAGATTTGGAACAGATTACATTATGAAGGAGAGGTCATATCCAGTGTAGCTGGGTCTTTGGCTTTTTGAAAGTTTAGTTTGATTTGAACGTGGGTTCATTTGGGAATGGGATGCTCCTGCTGTGTGCAGTGCACTTTTTCTTTAATGATCACGGCCGTCAGTGTATTGCACTGCAGTGTATGCTCATACTGCTGCATTGTTATTTGATCTTGTTAAGCCAGTCTGAATTTGAGTCAGCGAGACCATACACGGCTCTGTGTGTGTGTGTGTGTGTGTGTGTGTGTGTCCCTGATGGGAGAAAGAGGATTGTCGTGGTAGGACAAGTAGATTGTATCAGCAAGGAAGCAAAATACACACACACACACACACACACACACAGAGCCGTGTACTTAAGACAAGGACAGACATAAAGACAACTCGTGAGGAACTTCTATGACAGAAATGAATAAATGTAACAACCCTATAAAATAAAATTTAAAATTCACTTTTCACATTTCTTTATTTGGAATTACATTGAACCAGAAACTCTGAACAAAAGCATTCTGTTATCAAACTTTGTTCTCTTTACTAAATTGTCCTTTTGAGGCAACAACAAGAGTCAACCCCTAATCTCATTATAGGACACTGACTGTAGTCAGTAGTTGAGCAAACTTCAGCCAACAAGGCAACATACACAGCTTATCAGAATACCATGTAACTTTTTTTTTTTTTTGGAGAAAAAAAGTGGGTCGGTTGCATTTAATTCATCATGATAGCCTCATATTGACCACACATGTGCTGGACACATACGAGATAGACAAATTTGAACCACATACAATGTGAAAATAGGACAGGCTATTTTAGGTAAACAAGAGACCACCCTTATTAGGCTGTAGTGGGCACATAATTAAGAACTAATGTAACCAGCTTCTTATCTTACCACCGATTTGTTGGGTCTACTGTCTGCATTCAGTCAACATCATGAATCTACCAGATTAGATTATATGAAATTAGATCACGTCGAAATGTCAAGAAAAGAGAAGAAAGCGATATGATTTAATAAACTAAATTTTAGAAATGTGTGGTTTAAAGACCATTTCAGTGGAACTGGCTTTTTATTCTTTTCAAAGAAACACCTGAAACAGTACTCTTCGAAGCTGTCCAAAATACGTTTGGATGCGTTTGAGTAACTCAACACTTTTTCACGGAAAATGAGTCCGTTTGGATTTACCCGCTCCAATCGCAGTTAATGGTCAATGGTCAGGACTATTTATGTAGTACAACAGTGACGCCTACTGGCGAGGTAGGGATAAAAGATGTTAAATGTTTTTTAGGGTGTTTGACTCAGATGGATTTCTTTCTTTTTTTTTATCCACATATAACTTTTTGGAGACTCCTTGAGAATCTCCTGTATAATATTTCTCTGGAACTGATCATATTTCGGTCAAAAGAACTGTTACCCGACCCAGCTGTGACTGTTCGGGTATGTTTGAAGATGTGCGTCTGTTAAATCTTATCTCGGACTTGAATGTAAAACAAAAAATACTTCGTTTGGTAGCACGTGTTCAAGTACCGTATCATGCTCGTGATGTCATGTTCAGGCCGCATTGTTCATAAGTGCTGTTTGATACAGCCAACTGTATTTGCAATGCTGCTGAAGCGTATTAGTCCTCCCATAAACGTTTACAAGTAATATTTAAACGCGATGCTCTGAATATATTGCCTTCCATTACATCTACATGCTCACGAGAATCAAGAATTATTCAAATTAAACAAATGAAAAAATACTAAACAAAAGAGGGGGCACCCGGATTTGAACCGGGGACCTCTTGATCTGCAGTCAAATGCTCTACCACTGAGCTATACCCCCTTCACACACTAGAGGTGCACCAATTGCTATATTTAACTATACGCTTACAGAAGTCGGACAAATATTTTTGGAAATTACTTGAGAAAATTTGTCTTAAGGCTCTTTGTCTTCTGTAGTAGCTCTTTTAATATGCTTATCACCCGGTGAGCAAGGTTAGTAGAGATCTAACAACTCAGCGACTAGCCTGTACAGCAAGGAAAGACAGCGTCAAATAATTTCCTTGAGACTCAAACTTTTCAAACGCCCAGAGACTTCGCTGCCGATCTCTTGAACCATATTTCCAATTCACGGGCTAACTCGCATCATATTCAACATATCATATTCAAACTGACCCAGGTCAGTTTGAATAAATACTTGAAAATGATTATTATTTGCAATTAACAGCGTTCCTGTAACTGCTAGGCTTTGAAATACGTTTAAATAACGGTGCATTAAATGTCAGTGTCATGTCACTGTTTCGTGACTTTGCCACCAAATTCAAATCATGGATTGCGTGTACTATAGTGATCGTATTCTCTTCATCTTTATTTTTCGATACGTTCTCCTCTTTGTCCTTTCTTCTAAGCGTTTGATTATACTTTGAAAAACAAACGCAATCTGCAACAGGGACAGGTTAGTGCATCTGTAGCCTATATCTACAGGTTAGTCTGAATTTCCGACAATGTAGCCAGAATTGTCTTAATATTGAATCGTCAAATAACATTCACCTGCTCTTAAGAATCAATATTTGTTTTAACATCGATACATAATCATTTTGAAACTTGCATAAGACCGCTTACTCTGAACGTCTTGCATGAGTGTGTAGAAAGTTCGGGAAGTGTCTAGAGCAAATGTGGTTGTCGTCCTGCTTTGCGATTGGCTGGGGGTATTGGATCGTTCGAGAACTGTACGGTATATTCTAAGCGGGTCTTTAAAAGCGGAGCTGGGGCAGGGATGGATAGTTATTACGAGAAACGCTTAAACCAGCATCGAGGAGCTGGAAGAAGCAGCCGAAGACACCGCTTCAGAAGAGAACCACTGAAGAATATCACGAAAGAAATAGTCTTTGTGAAGTAAGTATATGGTCTCTTACTATGCTGTAACTTAAATCAGAACTTGTAAATAGTTGAAGATTCATTTGTTAGATCGTTGAAACCAGATGTCTCTCATTATAATACTCAGTTTCAAATGACGTGAAAATAACGCAAAATCCCCAAAAGCGAAAAGTATGTGTACGCCTATGTTAAACATTGATTTCCTTGCCTTTTGTTCTTGTGGTCAAAATCTGCATAACTAAGAAACATCTTTAATAAAGGCAAAGGGTTCTTACAATATAATAGGGGTTTTAATCACGTCATTAAACAGAACGTTTCACTGTAACAGTCATTAAAATAAGTGGGTTGATTGTATTTTATATGTGCTTAAAGGTAAAATACAGATTATTTGATCATGTTGATGATAATATTTGCTCAGTTCAATTTTAATTAATATGCAATATTAAATGCAGTTTGTATGTTTCATTGCAGAAGTGTATCTTTGAAATATCAACATGTCATCAGCCAAAGGAATTGCTGTTGGAATTGACTTGGGCACCACCTATTCCTGCGTAGGGGTGTTTCAGCACGGAAAAGTCGAGATCATTGCCAACGACCAGGGCAACAGGACCACCCCCAGTTATGTGGCTTTCACAGACACAGAGAGGCTGATCGGAGATGCTGCTAAGAACCAAGTGGCCATGAACCCCAGCAACACGGTATTTGATGCCAAGAGGCTGATTGGGAGGAAGTTTGACGATCCAGTTGTGCAGTCTGACATGAAGCATTGGTCCTTCAAGGTGACAAGTGATGGAGGGAAGCCAAAAGTACAAGTGGAATACAAAGGGGAGCAGAAATCCTTCTACCCAGAAGAGATCTCCTCAATGGTGCTGGTGAAGATGAAGGAGATTGCAGAGGCTTACCTGGGACAGAAAGTGTCAAACGCCGTCATCACCGTTCCTGCCTATTTCAATGATTCACAGCGTCAGGCCACCAAAGATGCTGGAGTGATCGCCGGACTGAACGTGCTGAGAATCATCAACGAGCCCACAGCTGCCGCCATCGCCTACGGCCTTGACAAAGGCAAGTCCGGGGAGCGCAACGTCCTGATCTTTGACTTGGGTGGAGGCACCTTCGACGTGTCCATCCTGACCATTGAAGACGGCATCTTTGAGGTGAAGGCCACAGCTGGAGACACCCACCTGGGAGGGGAAGACTTTGACAACCGCATGGTCAACCACTTTGTGGAAGAGTTCAAGAGGAAATACAAGAAGGACATCAGTCAGAACAAGAGGGCCCTGAGGAGGCTGCGCACGGCATGTGAGAGGGCCAAGAGAACCTTGTCTTCCAGCTCTCAGGCCAGCATTGAGATCGACTCCCTGTACGAAGGCATCGACTTCTACACTTCCATCACCAGGGCTCGCTTTGAAGAGTTGAACTCTGATCTCTTCAGGGGAACCCTGGATCCTGTGGAGAAAGCCCTGCGAGATGCCAAGATGGACAAGTCTCAAATCCACGACATCGTCCTGGTGGGTGGCTCCACCCGAATCCCCAAGATTCAGAAACTCCTGCAAGATTTCTTCAATGGCAGAGAGCTGAACAAGAGCATTAACCCAGATGAGGCGGTGGCATACGGCGCTGCAGTTCAGGCTGCCATCCTCATGGGCGATACATCTGGTAACGTTCAAGACTTGCTGCTTCTGGATGTGGCGCCACTGTCTCTGGGCATCGAGACGGCAGGAGGAGTCATGACTGCCCTCATCAAACGCAACACCACCATCCCCACCAAACAGACCCAGACCTTCACCACCTACTCAGACAACCAGCCTGGTGTCCTTATCCAAGTGTACGAGGGTGAAAGGGCAATGACGAAAGACAACAACCTGCTTGGGAAGTTTGAGCTCACAGGTATACCACCAGCACCACGTGGGGTCCCACAGATCGAAGTGACCTTCGACATCGACGCAAATGGCATCCTGAACGTGTCAGCTGTGGACAAGAGCACAGGCAAAGAGAACAAAATCACCATCACCAACGACAAGGGCCGTCTGAGCAAAGAGGAGATTGAGAGGATGGTGCAAGATGCAGAGAAATACAAAGCAGAGGATGAAGTTCAGAGAGAGAAGATTGCTGCCAAGAACTCCCTGGAGTCCTACGCCTTCAACATGAAAAACAGCGTGGAAGATGATAACATGAAGGGCAAGATCAGTGAGGATGACAAGAAGAAGGTCATTGAGAAGTGTAACCAGGCCATCACCTGGCTGGAGAACAACCAGCTGGCTGACAAGGAAGAATATGAACATCAGTTGAAGGAGCTGGAGAAAGTTTGCAACCCCATCATCACCAAGCTGTATCAGGGAGGGATGCCAGCAGGAAGCTGTGGAGCTCAGGCAAGAGCCAGTTCAGGGGCCAGCTCTCAGGGGCCAACCATTGAGGAGGTGGACTAAATCAGAACTTCTGGTCTTAAATCAGTACTCTCCTCATTGATTACTGTATAGGACTGTTCTTGAATTGAAGTGGTTGGAACAAAAATGAGGGTCATTCAAAGCTATAATGTTTCATTTGGTTTTACACTTGAACACGAACATGACTCCCTCATTCCATTTTTTGTCTCAGTTACAGAATGCCAAGACTAAAACGTTTAATCATATGTATGTTTTGTTTTACACATATGTTAAATGTTATTGTCTTGTTAATTTCACAGAGAAATGCACAAACATTTTTGTACTGTTATTTATAAATCTAGTTGTTTAACATTGTATTTTTGACATTGTAAATAAAATATTTGAACAGATTCCTTTTGTGCAGAGTATCTTTTTTCATTATTTCTGATTTTTTTTTTACAGTGTACTTAAAATACACACTTTGACAGATTTGACAGATTCAGTACGTTTCAATATATAGAGACACCATGATAACTGATATTTGCTACAGTTTTGGGAATGGTAACACCTGACCATTCAGAAGACTTCAAACTTTAAAAGCATCATTCCAAAGCCTTTTGTGTTTCAAATCAAAACGAGATTGGCATAGCTTCAAAATGTCAGTTAGTGAAAACCTTCTCCCTAATATGGAATTTTAGTTCTCAAGAGAGGTTTGAAAATCAGTCATCATGTTCTACGTTTCACATTTTTAAGTGTTAATGTAGTCTTATGTTAATGTAGTCTTGTCTCAAGTCTTTAAACTTTAGTCATATTAAAATGACATTCCTCTCTGTAAAACTAAGACGCCGGCAGTGGTTTTAGCTAATATTCACAGCTTTGTGTATGAGTGCATACAAACGTGCATGTGACTATGTGTCACGTGCACTCATTAGTAATTTGGCATTAATTATTAACCCCTAAATTGAGGGACAATTATTGATTTCAGGGAATAATCAATACAAAGAAATATCTCGGTCAAAACCGTAGGGATTGTGGACAATATCTCTTTACTTTCTTGAGGAAATTAAGGTTGCATTGGAGCGTCTTGTTTTACGTTATAGTCACAGATACAACTTGACATCTACAATCGTATGTCTTCATAACAATTTCATATATAACATCAAAAATGATAACAGCTGATAGAACATAATGTGCCTTTGTGACACACTGGCACAAAGCAGCATGTCACATGACGTATGTCCCACCAGTTCTAATGTGAGAGAAACTCAGGAGGGTTTTAATCAGTTATCATGTGGAACCTTTTTTTTTTTTCAGATGTCATAAAAATAAAAATAACCCTCATCTCTGTAACTCTCATATTAGAAACAGTTTGTAAGAGCATATTTTTCTGGTCCTGACCTCTTCAGCGCCATACTGATCACAATTATTTATTTATTCATTTATTTGGCTCAATCCTCTACATGTCATATTAGTATACAGACTCAGTTTACATTGTCTCTCTGTGTTAGGGTCAGAGTGATTGAACTTGTATATTAAGGTGCATGTATATGCATTTTGCCTTTTTGTTTGTTTGTTTGTTTGTTTTGTTTTTTCATTTTTGATCTCATGTGGGTCCAGTTTGAACGCTCTATTAAGCAAATAGCAGCATTAGTTAGAGATTGTATTTTATTTCTCCAGCGGCAAATGTAGCAGTTTTTTTTTTTCTGTTTTGTTTATATGTAGAATCAATGTCCGCTTTTTGGAGTGGCTAATTAATGTGTGTAGAAGTTTTTTCAGTCATTTTCAGCTTTGGATAACGTTAACTGGTCATGTGGATAAAGGAGACATTCCATTTTTTCGGCCTTTAATTTCAGGTATAGTGTTGGGAGGTTTCTAATCACTTTGACAACATGACCATTGGGAATAGGTTGCACCTCTGGTGAACACTGTTGCTTTAAAAAAAATTGTTCTTTTATTTCCAGTCTTTACTGAACATCTCTCTCTCTCTCTCTCTCTCTCTCTCTCCATACACACACACACACACACCTATACACAGAGTGTATGTATATATATATATATGAACATCATGTAACTGCTGTAACATTTCAGAGGAGCTGATAGGGAAGACCATTGTGCAAAACTAAGCCAAAAGCTCATTAAAATCAGCAAAACGGGTGGACCTAGGTGGATATATTCTCTTATACACTCACTCCTCTCTGTCTGTCTCATGAGCAAATCTACGCCTTTTGAGGACTAACAGCCTTTAGGATGTCAATAACGAATCAATATGAGTATGGACCTAATTCATTTATTACACTATAGCCTGATTTGATAAAATTGCCTAGTTAGTTACAAGTTATTAATAAATCAAAATGGAAACGCCGTTATTGTACGCTACAAAATAGGACCGCACGACTCTTTGCAGAGATCTGAGTACACAGGGAAACTACAACGCCGCTCTAGAACGTTCAGGAACTTACTAGTGTTACTCATTGAGCCTCTCAGCTGTTGGCAGCAAGTGAGCGCCGCACTGTGATTGGCCAACAGAGCAAACTTCGAGAAATGTGTGGAACGCAGGTATCCTATATAAGTAACGGCGAACGGCACTGAGGCGCAAGACTGGAGAAATCAGATCCAGAGAGATACCGGGCGAGTCTCGCGCTACGCAGAAAGCATCGAGAGGCACAGATAACTTTGCTACTGCCTGTAAGTTATCTTTTTACCATGCATGCTTCGTCTTTTACTTAACTGGCGGTATTATTTTCCGCACTTTCAGATGAATATACTCATGGATTTTTATGCGTATGTAATAGTTTGTAATGCTTTGTTTGAATGTAGTGGTCATAGCAATGCTCTCAAATAAACGGCTTTGCTTGAGCATAACTACTATCTGACTCAAAACACGAACGACAGCGAAAAAAGGATGTTTTTGTTGTTGCTCGCACTACAGTTGTAAATTTTTGTTGCCGTTGGACATCATAGGACGCATTAATCGCCACTCGCTATTTAGCCAAACGATTAAAGTATATTTTCACAGTGGTCAGGACATTTTAAAATTGGAAATTACATGATACTACATCCCGAGAGTCTCCGGTGGTGTATCTTCATGCTGAGTATTTCAAAAGACTGTTTTTGTAGTTCTGCATTCAGCGTACAAATATTTTACTGCATGTTATGCAGTGTTATCGTTTCAGAGATTTCTAATTACTAAACAATGGATGTTTTAATTATTTTTCATCTATACAGAGAAATAAAGTTGAGATTTTTTTTGCCTTTATTTTGTTGTTTGAAGCCTGAATTATAATAAATTATTTGTGTATATGCTTCCTTGCAGACAGCTTATAGCAAATAGCCAGCATGCCGTCAGCCAAAGGAATCGCTGTTGGAATTGATCTCGGTACTACCTACTCCTGCGTAGGGGTGTTTCAGCACGGAAAAGTCGAGATCATTGCCAACGACCAGGGTAACAGGACCACCCCCAGTTATGTGGCTTTCACAGACACGGAGAGGCTGATCGGAGAAGCTGCTAAGAACCAAGTGGCCATGAACCCCAACAACACGGTATTTGATGCCAAAAGGCTGATTGGGAGGAAGTTTGACGATCCAGTTGTGCAGTCTGACATGAAGCATTGGTCCTTCAAGGTAACAAGTGACGGAGGGAAGCCCAAAGTACAAGTGGAATACAAAGGGGAGCAGAAATCCTTCTACCCAGAAGAGATCTCCTCAATGGTGCTGGTGAAGATGAAGGAGATTGCAGAGGCTTACCTGGGACAGAAAGTGTCAAACGCCGTCATCACCGTTCCTGCCTATTTCAATGATTCACAGCGTCAGGCCACCAAAGATGCTGGAGTGATCGCCGGACTGAACGTGCTGAGAATCATCAATGAGCCCACAGCTGCCGCCATCGCCTACGGCCTTGACAAAGGCAAGTCAGGAGAGCGCAACGTCCTGATCTTTGACCTGGGTGGAGGCACCTTTGACGTGTCCATCCTGACCATTGAAGACGGCATCTTTGAGGTGAAGGCCACAGCTGGAGACACCCACCTGGGAGGGGAAGACTTTGACAACCGCATGGTCAACCACTTTGTGGAAGAGTTCAAGAGGAAATACAAGAAGGACATCAGCCAGAACAAGAGGGCTCTGAGGAGGCTGCGCACAGCATGTGAGAGGGCCAAGAGAACCTTGTCTTCCAGCTCTCAGGCCAGCATTGAGATCGACTCCCTGTACGAAGGCATCGACTTCTACACTTCCATCACCAGGGCTCGCTTTGAAGAGTTGAACTCTGATCTCTTCAGGGGAACCCTGGATCCTGTGGAAAAAGCCCTGCGAGATGCCAAGATGGACAAGTCTCAAATCCACGACATTGTTCTGGTGGGTGGCTCCACCCGAATCCCCAAGATTCAGAAACTCCTGCAAGATTTCTTCAACGGCAGGGAGCTGAACAAGAGCATTAACCCAGATGAGGCGGTGGCATATGGCGCTGCAGTTCAGGCTGCCATCCTCACGGGCGATACATCTGGTAACGTTCAAGACTTGCTGCTTCTGGATGTTGCACCACTGTCTCTGGGCATCGAGACGGCAGGAGGAGTCATGACCCCCCTCATCAAACGCAACACCACCATCCCCACCAAACAGACCCAGACCTTCAGCACTTATGCAGACAACCAGCCTGGTGTCCTTATCCAAGTGTACGAGGGTGAAAGGGCAATGACAAAAGACAACAACCTGCTTGGGAAGTTCGAGCTCACAGGTATACCACCAGCACCACGTGGGGTCCCACAGATCGAGGTGACCTTCGACATCGACGCAAATGGCATCCTGAACGTGTCAGCTGTGGACAAGAGCACAGGCAAAGAGAACAAAATCACCATCACCAACGACAAGGGCCGTCTGAGCAAAGAGGAGATTGAGAGGATGGTGCAAGATGCAGAGAAATACAAAGCAGAGGATGAAGTTCAGAGAGAGAAGATTGCTGCCAAGAACAACCTGGAGTCCTACGCTTTCAACATGAAGAACAGCGTGGAAGATGAAAACATGAAAGGCAAGATCAGTGAGGATGACAAGAAGAAGGTCATTGAGAAGTGTAACCAGGCCATCACCTGGCTGGAGAACAACCAGCTAGCTGACAAGGAAGAATATGAGCATCAGCTGAAGGAGCTGGAGAAAGTTTGCAACCCCATCATCACCAAGCTGTATCAGGGAGGGATGCCAGCAGGAGGCTGTGGAGCTCAGGCAAGAGCCAGTTCAGGGGCCAGCTCTCAGGGGCCAACCATTGAAGAAGTGGACTAAACAAAAGCTGATCCATAACATTTCTATGCGCTCTCTTTATTCAAAACATTTTTGGACTGTTAGGAATTCAGGTTGTTTTGTACAAATTTGCAGAATCATGCAAAACAGCTGTTTCTTTTTTTTGGTTTGGTTTAAAATGAAAATGAATCTGACTGCCTCATTCCGTTTGAACTCAGTCACAGGATGCCAAGAGTGAAAATGTTGTATGATCTGTGTATTTTATAGTACAAATGTGTTAAATGTTACAGTGTTGTCTTTGAGAAATGCGCTGAAACTTTTTCATATTATTTATTTATGTGTCTAAATAAGCGTTGCATTTTTGACAGTGTAAATAAAATACTTAAACTTATTCTTTGTGTACCGACTGCTTCTTCTACACATCCCTTAAATCATCAGTATATGACATCAGTATATTTGAGAGCACTGAATAACACATAAAAATAATAATAATAATAACAACAGTAGTAATAATAATAATGTACACATGTGAAAGTATTTTTGTGTGCATCACTGAAGACGGGTTTTATGATCCTGTCAATGTATTGATGAAATGCTGTGATTCTAGTGAAAGTAATACATATCCTCGAGCCATCATATTTCCTATTGTCCAGCTATCCGGTAATGGCAACACTCAGGTTCATTTCAACTATAAAACTATAATTCCCTCATGCCTGTAAAGTCGAGGAAAGGTTCTTCAGGCATTACTAAGAAATATTCTGAATTAGTGAAAACTATATGGGTTTTTTTGTTGTTTTTTTAGAATTTCTAAGTATTTGAAAGTCAGTACTCCATGACCATCAGTCATCATTCGTAATATTTTCTTTTAAATATTAATCTGATCTTATGTATGAAAGTTAGGCTGTACTGAAATGCAATCCCTTCCTTTATGTCACTGCTGTGGGGACTGGTCTCTGCTGAATAGCTCAGGCACCACTGATGAGAGAAGAAAGCACCAGTGAGACCAGAGTTCAATTCAAAACTCTGAGTGCATTTTTTTTTTCAGGGGAACTATTCTCTGAAACGTGACATACCTTATGAAAGAGGCTCTCTGTCCTCAGCAGTCTTCACACAAAGAAATGGACAAACGAACTTTTCTTTTATGTTCTGCACGATGCTTTCAGACGTTTCTGGCATATTCCGGATTAATGAACGTGTCGTAAGTACTGTTATACTCTTGATGATGATACACTGCTTTTGTGTAGCCCTAACTAATTTACTGCCTAAAATTCTCTCGGCATATGGTGAATAAGTGTTTCCCACCGACATGAACGCATACATATACAGTTTTCATTTACATCCTGTTGAACCCCTTGATAATCCATCATGGTACAAATAAACTGGCTTCAGCTCAGTCTTCCACAGTTCAGCAACACGGGGAATGCAAGTCAAAGAAACCTCTGATTAGTTTTGAGTAAATTTCCACGTCGACGTTATCACCACACACGTGGGGATTGTTTTCAGCATAGTCACAAGAACACGTACTGATGCGCGCGAGTGTGCGTTATATATATATATATATATATATATATATATATATATATATATATATATATATATATTAGTCAAAATAAATTGACTTTACACCATAAATCGAGGAGCATTTTTTACCAAGCCGAAATCATTATACCCAGAAGAAAATCTTAACACAGCAACCGTTCACGGACAGTGCCTCGACATACATTTGTCTGTTTAATGTCGCACTGAAGTTTATTTTCCGTATCAAAATAGCTGAACCACAATCGGTCAACTATCAGTTCAGCATCCGTCTGCCTACGGTCTGCAAGTCAATGCAAAAATCTTGTTCTCTCCCAAAATGGTGCCTTTCGGCATTTATGGCGGTATTTTAAGTTCAAGAATTTATTTGCCATCTGCTCAGATACAGGTGTAGCCTACAAGGGCATTGGAATTCTTGCGCGGATCTCTCAGTCAAGTAATAAAAAATACAATTAAAGACATAATGAAAAAAAGTACACATATTAAAAAGATACACATCAATAACGATGAATAACAAAAAGTACACATATTATAAAGTATACAAAGTACAATAGACTCTACTAATGTGTGTGTGTGAGTGTGTGCGTGACAGGGGTGAGGTGTGCGTGTGTGTGTATTTGGCGGGGGGGTGCTGTCAGTCTGTTATCACAATTATGAGAAGCATTGAATTAATTTATTTCCGAAGTTTACAGTGTGAGCAACCAAAATTGCTTTTTTTTCTTTTTTTTTTTAGATATAACTAACCTTGGTAGTGATGGAGACACCATATTTTGACAATAAACCGGAGGCGCCCGTATTTCTCTAAGGGTGCGAGTACAAATGAAAATTGCTGCGCTCTTCTGGAAAATTTGGGAACTGACTAGTCTTGCATGGCAACTGAGCGCTGCATTTTGATTGGCCGATGGTGGTAGCGGAGTTTGAGAAATGTCTGGAACCCTGTAAGCCTGTATAAATGACAGTGAAGTACAGTTGGATGTCCTTGTAGATATCGTGCGACAGGAGATTGTAAGTGAGCTCTCCGAAATAAAGAAGCACATTTTGTACCGCATGTAAGTTTATTCACTTTAATCGGATGGCCAGTGTCTTTTTGCACTCTTTGACTTCAGTCATTTCAGTTATAACTTGTTTTTGCAATAGTTTCCTGTTGTTATTTACATCATACCGTGGTTTTCGTAATGTTTATGTTAGTTTGTAACGCTATGGTTGAATTTAGTTGTTACAGCACCGCTACATACTAGTCTATGATAATTAATATTTGCACGTCAAGCCACGTAAAACAATCACAATGTTGTTTCTGTTGTAGGTAGAACGGCCTGAAGATTTTTTCTTGCTTTTGCCTAACTCCTACAAAATGGTGTCACACTGCTCATAAAATTTTTAAAAAGTATTATTATTGTTGTTATTGTTATTATTATTATTATTGGGGTTGAATCCATGTGCCTAGCATTCTAAAAGATTGGTTTCTGGAGTATTTGCTTCATGTTACATAACCTGTTTATTTTTTATTATTAAGGGATTTTAAGTGAAATTGGTTATTTATTTCAAGTGCTTTCAGCATATGACACTAAATTGTTCTTGTATCTGATTTCTTACAAACAACTTACAGCAAATAGCCAGCATGTCGTCAGCAAAAGGAGTGGCTGTAGGAATTGATCTGGGCACTACCTACTCCTGTGTAGGGGCGTTTCAACATGGAAAAGTCGAGATCATTGCCAACGACCAGGGCAATAGGACCACCCCCAGTTATGTGGCTTTCACAGACACAGAGAGGCTGATTGGAGATGCTGCTAAGAACCAAGTGGCCATGAACCCCAACAACACGGTATTTGATGCCAAGAGGCTGATTGGGAGGAAGTTTGATGACCCAGTTGTGCAGTCTGACATGAAGCATTGGTCCTTCAAGGTGACAAGTGATGGAGGGAAGCCAAAAGTTCAAGTGGAATACAAAGGGGAGCAGAAATCCTTCTACCCAGAAGAGATCTCCTCAATGGTGCTGGTGAAGATGAAGGAGATTGCAGAGGCTTACCTGGGACAGAAAGTGTCAAACGCCGTCATCACCGTTCCTGCCTATTTCAATGATTCACAGCGTCAGGCCACCAAAGATGCTGGAGTGATCGCCGGACTGAACGTGCTGAGAATCATCAACGAGCCCACAGCTGCCGCCATCGCCTACGGCCTCGACAAAGGCAAGTCAGGAGAGCGCAACGTCCTGATCTTTGACCTGGGTGGAGGCACCTTCGACGTGTCCATCCTGACCATCGAAGACGGCATCTTTGAGGTGAAGGCCACAGCCGGAGATACCCATCTTGGAGGGGAAGACTTTGACAACCGCATGGTCAACCACTTTGTGGAAGAGTTCAAGAGGAAATACAAGAAGGACATCAGTCAGAACAAGAGGGCTCTGAGGAGGCTGCGCACGGCATGTGAGAGGGCCAAGAGAACCTTGTCTTCCAGCTCTCAGGCCAGCATTGAGATCGACTCTCTGTACGAAGGCATCGACTTCTACACTTCAATCACCAGGGCTCGCTTTGAAGAGATGAACTCTGATCTCTTCAGGGGAACCCTGGATCCTGTGGAGAAAGCCCTGCGAGATGCCAAGATGGACAAGTCTCAAATCCACGACATTGTTCTGGTGGGTGGCTCCACCCGAATCCCCAAGATTCAGAAACTCCTGCAAGATTTCTTCAATGGCAGAGAGCTGAACAAGAGCATTAACCCAGATGAGGCGGTGGCATATGGCGCTGCAGTTCAGGCTGCCATCCTCACAGGCGACACATCTGGTAACGTTCAAGACTTGCTGCTTCTGGATGTTGCACCACTGTCTCTGGGCATCGAGACGGCAGGAGGAGTCATGACCCCCCTCATCAAACGCAACACCACCATCCCCACCAAACAGACTCAGACCTTCACCACTTATGCAGACAACCAGCCTGGTGTCCTTATCCAAGTGTACGAGGGTGAAAGGGCAATGACAAAAGACAACAACCTGCTTGGGAAGTTTGAGCTGTCAGGTATCCCACCAGCGCCACGTGGGGTCCCTCAGATCGAGGTGACCTTCGACATTGACGCAAATGGCATCCTGAACGTGTCAGCTGTGGACAAGAGCACAGGCAAAGAGAACAAAATCACCATCACCAACGACAAGGGCCGTCTGAGCAAAGAGGAGATTGAGAGGATGGTGCAAGATGCAGAGAAATACAAAGCAGAGGATGAAGTTCAGAGAGAGAAGATTGCTGCCAAGAACTCCCTGGAGTCCTACGCCTTCAACATGAAGAACAGCATGGAAGATGAAAACATGAAAGGCAAGATCAGTGAGGATGACAAGAAGAAGGTCATTGAGAAGTGTAACCAGGCCATCACCTGGCTGGAGAACAACCAGCTGGCTGACAAGGAAGAATATGAGCATCAGCTGAAGGAGCTGGAGAAAGTTTGCAACCCCATCATCACCAAGCTGTACCAGGGAGGGATGCCAGCAGGAAGCTGTGGAGCCCAGGCCGGGGCTGGCACAGGAGCCACCAATCAGGGGCCAACCATTGAAGAAGTGGATTAAAGGAGAATTCATTCATGGACTACTGCTGTATTGTCATTGAGAACGAGTCAGTGTGTTTGTTTTGTTTCTCTTGTTGTGTCAGGTATAGTCTGTGTTAATGTTGAGCATTTAAGTTTTGCAATTGAATTGATATTCACTGCAATGCTAAATGGTTATTTCCTGGGGAAATTGTCACATGAGGACTGCTTGTATTCATTTATGAAGACTGCAGTTTTTCTGTTTGCCTGTGTTATAACAGAAATATGCTTATTAAAATGTCTCATTATTGTTCATTTCAAGACTCTGAACTCTGTGAAAGTGTTAGTAATTCATTTTGACATCTTATTGCATGTCTCATCTCATTTCTTTTCATTAAATAAAGAACTGTAGAGTTAAACCTTCCTACCTTGTGTTTAGTAACATTTAATAACGATATGCTCAGCAACACTGCACATTTTGGCCTCATATATGTTAATAAAAAACATATACCCAGGTGTGCTAAAGTCCACAGGGACCTTTACCAGGGTAATTTACTCCTAACGTTTCTTTACTTCTCATATATCACCAGCAGAGGGCATCAGAGGATCCTCTTTTTTTTAATGTGATAAATATAAAATTATTGTTGTTGTCGTTATTATTATTGTTTTTAAAAATGGCATGATAGACTGGTTGTTTTAAATGATTAAATATTAAGTGCACGTAAGGAATATACATTGAAATTATTTCTGATATATCCAGGAAATAGTAGATGCATAGCATATCAAAGAAATAATTGGTCAGATGTATAATGTGACCCCTGGAAGGAGGAAAGTACCAGACTTACCAAATCGCCCAGGATGTGAGGGAATCTTCCAGAAATGAGTAACCACCCCTGGATTCCTGGGGAGGAGAAGAAAGTAACCCACACTTGCATAACACTTAAAAAAAATTACTTCTTAAATTAAAATTCACCAGATACAAAAAGGTGTCTATCAGACATGATGAAAAAAATTCACTGTTAAATACACTCTTAAACCAAAATATTCTATAAGTTTTTCCTCACGTCATTCCAAGACAGGGTCCGATCTTAAAACCATAAAGACACAACCCAACCCCGGCACACTGCACTTCTGCAATGCAAACTCACAAAACGTGGAATGATTGTAACATATGATGGGGTAAGCAACATAACAAGCTAAGTAACAGTACACTACAACATTAGCACAGCAGACAGTAAATGACAACAACAGAAGGATGCAGTGTACTAAAAATGCAAGATGTAAGGTCAAACGCAATGAAGTGACGAAAAGACAGGCAAAAGGTAATATTTTTAAAAGATACATTTTTCTTGTGTCATCTTATGGGGTTAAATAGCAGAGACTGTCAGAGAATTCTGCTGCTCTATGAAATAAAAGTAAAACTTTTATGTCATCACTTTATCGACACTAGGGCTATAATAATCGTCACACTTGGCGGTAACAGTAATATTAGTTGAGTCATTTTAGTTGTGATTCCATTCACTGTGTGCAATATCTTTCCTCAGTTCAATCAACCTCGAATGTCTGATATAAAGTGCCTCCAAAATGTGCGAAAAGGAAACCGTTCTCATGTTCTCTCACATTCCATTTAGATCTGTTGTCTGTGTCTGGGAACAGTTATTCATTAATTCAACTGAACTGAAAAAAATGGGGAGCGAGAGAGATTGGTGCGTGACCATTCACGAAGTTGAGATAGAGAAGCGCACACTGCAAATGTGTGTGAACAAGCCGCTAAACAGCAAGGGTTTGATGAGCACTTTCCCTTCCCAAGATGGTTCCGTATTCCAGACTCTTTCCCAAACCTTTCCCACTCCGGTCTGGTGACGTTTGCAGACGCGATTGTCTAACTTCCGGCGACCGAATTCTGTTGTTGAATGTACCGTTCTGTCCAGATTCGGGATGGTACTCGTCAAGGAATAGTGAGTATCATTCACAGCATAACTGTATTTTGTCCTTTATTAAATTTCACGATTAAGCAATGAATAGATGCGAGCTAGTATGTATAATTTATTGTTACATAACTGCATAGGGAATGCAAGTCAGTGATTTGGTCATCTGGCCATAGCTAGCGCTAGCCGCCTAGCTCTCTCGCTAACTAGCTAGCGGGTTGGGTAGCCGGGGTGTTTGTTGCAACGCGACTTTATTATTTTCATTTGTCACAGGGATATAAAGACATATCTTGATCACAGTGACTCAGTTCTATTTTACCGTGCTCTTTTGGCACCGCTAGATGTCAGAGTTCATTGTTGTCAGGTTATTGCGAGCGCAGTTAACGGAACGGATGACCGGTTCACGCCCGTTAAGGCGTTGGAGTGTCCACAGGGTTTTCGTGTTAAATGACTGTTAACCGGTCGCCTTATGTCTAACCTCTGTTTTTCTCTTTCAGCCAAGTGGTGTTGCCATGTTCCGTAGAAGAGGTAAAAAGAAAAATAGCCCAGAGCATTATAGCCGACCGTCTGTGTCATTCATTATTTCGTGGCATTTAGCCAAGTTGGCTAACAATTATCCATTACAACCGGTGTTATCATCATATAGCATGCAATTCGTTTCACATGTGTTCGTGTTCATTATCACGTGTTTAACTTTCTGATAAGTGCTTTGTTGGACGTCTTTTATATTTTCTCTTCATTTAACACCGAATTAACCGGTAGTTGCCGTTAGTTACTTATGTAACCCCCTCCCTCCCTCCTCCTACTCCCCCCCCCCTCAGTACCAGGTTGGCCAGCTGTACTCGGTTGCAGAGGCCAGCAAGAACAACACAGGGGGGGGAGAAGGGATCGAAGTCCTCCGAAATGAACCATACGAGAAAGACGGGGAAAAGGGCCAATATACCCACAAGATCTATCACATACACAGGTGAGTGCACCTGCACAATAAATCATTGCTTTTACAACTTTGAATTGGATTGATATGACTGTGTGTCACACAGGCACCCAGACGAGGTACAATGTACGACTATGTGCGTGTAGATTCACATACGATTTGTGCACATGCACATCCGCAATATTTGCAGCAAAAAGGAATTCAGCAAAAAAAAAAAAAGAAAAAGCAAAGGCAGTTAATAAAACTTGGTGATTTACCACAAAGGCAAGCCCGCTTGTATTGACTGGTGTTTTTTTTTCTGTATTTGAAACCTCTGTCTGTGTAACAGCAAGGTGCCCACTTTCATTCAGATGTTTGCCCCAGAAGGAGCTCTGGTCTTCCACGAGAAAGCCTGGAACGCCTACCCCTACTGCCGTACAAGTCAGTATATCTAATCTCTTCAGTTATCTCTCTGTGTGCGTGCTGTAGTGATACCACACAGAGTACCATCAGTACTGCTCTGTGTGTGTGTGTGTGTGTGTGTGTGTGTGTATATGTGTGTCTCAGAGAGAATGCCTTCCCTTTTCAGTAGCATTAGTCGCTGTCCATACCTCTGCGTTGTTGCCTTGTTACAGTAGAGTTGCTCTGAAACCTCAACCCTATCTGTTTTTTGTCTTCCATCTCTCCCTCTCTGGATGGGCCTATTGGCACTACAGTTGTGACGGTAAGTTTCTTTTCAGTCATATGGACACATATCTCTATCAAATCAGTGGGTGAAATGAAGCCCTTGCTGGGTTTTTGTTGTTGTTGTTGTTCTGTTTGTTTGTTTGTTTGTTTAAAAAATTGGCGTCAAGAAGAGTTCATCTAGTTTTACATGTCACCGCATGTCCATCATCCTTTTGTAGAACGAATACATGAAAGACGACTTTTTCATCAAGATCGAGACCTGGCACAAACCGGACCTGGGAACAGCCGTTAATGTGAGTGCTCCATAGCTGTTATGTAGACTGTGAATGAAGCACGCTCAAGTCAGTCAGAAGTACTGAATAAACACGTGAGAAACGAAGCCCGTAATCTGTACAGACTCGACGGTATGTGACAGCGACGAACGTTATGGAGTGTTTGGGCGAGTCGTTCAAGCTTAAAGCGAGGATTCAATAGATAGGCAGATAAAAGAGTGGTAGGTTTAATGATGTGCTCTGTCTGTCTGTCAGCCTCACGGACTGCCCCCTGAAGAGTGGGAGGAGACTGAGGTTGTGCCGATTGATATAGCAGATCGCTCTCAGGTGGACGATGTGGTAAGTGCGACTGAGTCAATCCTCATTGTTTTCCCATCTACGACACGTGTTAAGGTTAAGGCACACTTTACTGTCCCCCGGGGAAACATGCCTTGGGTTCCACGCCGCCGCAACACGCAGCGCACTTGTCAACAACGCCACAATACACGTGCGCGCGAGTACATGTATCATTCGGTCAAACTCACGCAAAACGTGCTTAAATTCGCGTGTTTACGTGTGTGTTTAATCGATAACGACACGTGTTTGTTTCACCTGAAAACTGCAGCTTCAGTCAGCGAAGTTCACATCAACTTCAAGTTGATTCCGTTTTTTTGTTTTGTTTTGTTTTTTTTTTTTAGATGTGATTTCACACTGAAAACCTGTCGAATCTCCGTTTCCTTCCTTTTGTTTTTTTCTTTCTCTGTCTCTGTGTCTCTTGCTCTCATTCCTAGGACTATAAGCCAGACGAAGACCCAGCCCTCTTCCACTCCGAGAAAACTGGGAGAGGACCCCTGGGACCGGGATGGAAGGTACACACACATGCACACACACACACATATGCACACACAGAGTTAGTAATGGTGACATACAGTACACGCTGATACATGAGTTTTCTGGGTTTTGGGGACTTTTTTCATCTCCTCTCCCTTCCACTCTCTCTCTCTCTCTCTCTCTCTCTCTCTCTCTCTCTCTCTCTTTCTCTGACCTGTAGAAGGAGCTCCATAACAGTAACTGTCCCTATATGACTGCATATAAACTGGTGACGGTGCATTTCCGTTGGTGGGGGCTGCAAGGCCGAGTGGAGAACTTCATTCACAAGGTGAGTGGCCAGCTCACGCCACACACTGATTCAGATCGACATGCTATCAATCTAACAAGCCCTCGTCGTGACTTAACCGGTTTCCATGGTGATTCTGAGAGTTTGCTAGGTATTATGTGTTCCAGTTCATTTCCATGAAGGGGAGCGTTAAGTCATTCTGTAGGAATCGGGGCAGTAAAGAGGTCTTCCTGAGAAATAATAAACCAGGTGGGCGGGATGTCAGCGTGCTCTTGAGGGCGGAGACGGCTTTGATTGGACGTGTAGTCGCTCTGCTTCCAGAGGCCGCCCATCCTTTAACCCAGCTGCTGATCACTGTTTCCGTGGATACCGTTGTAAATAGTTCCATCCTGTGTAAACCTCAAGAACATGATTGATGGCAATGCGACTTTGATTGTAGTCCGATCCATTTACCAGGCCGATCAAACTTGTCGTGTTCACAGCCGCCTCCACCCGCCCTAACTTTCTGTTAAAACGAGAAACACTGAGGAGAGAGCGTTCCCTTTTTTTTTTCTCGGAGAGTTTTCTGTCTGAGCGTAAGCGTTGTGCGTTGTTACATGTGGTTTGTTTTACGTGTGGTTTGTTTTGCGATGACCCGTCAGTGTTCTAACGATGCCTTTACTCCGTGGAAACGCTTCTAACGCTCACCCAATCCTCCTGTTGTGTTCCTCTCCTTCCCTCCGAGCAGCAGGAAAAGAGGCTGTTTACCAACTTCCACCGTCAGCTCTTCTGTTGGCTGGACCGCTGGGTTGACCTCAACATGGACGATATCCGCAGGATGGAGGAGGAGACGCAGAGGGAACTGGATCAGGTAGGAGTTAACGCGCAGAGACGGACCGCGCGGGGTCGCTAGAGCCGTTAGAATATCACCTTAGCGCCTGTGTCGCAATCACAACGCGCAAATGATCATTTGAGTGTTTGTAGCACAAGAGTAAAGTTTCAGGCATTGGCTGTCCTTATAATTCATTGATTACCGATAATCAAAGAATTGTGGATGTAATTTAAAGGTGATAAAAACACACTTATCTTGTAGTGTTCATGTTGTGTGCTCTGTGTAATGGTTTTGGGTTGCAGGTGTATTTGAACATGTCTTTTTTTTTCATTTTGTTTTGTTTTAGATGCGGAACGAGGGAACAGTTAGAGGGATGAAAGCTGGAGAAGATTAGAGAGATCAAGGGGAGAGAGAGAGAGAGAGAAAAAAAAAAAAAGGCGGGAAAGAAGAAAGAAATCTGGGGCTACTTTTATTTTACCTCCTTTTCTGTCCTCACACGGCCAATTACAGTGTGCCACATAACCCAGCCCTTCCAAACAAGGAAACAGTCATCCCTTACCCAGGAAGCATCATTATCATGTGCAAGCGTGTGTGTGTGTGTGTGTGTGTGTTTTTGCACGCGCGCGCCTGCCTGCGTGCACGTCCGTTCAGCGCGTGTGTGTGTGTCTGTGTGTGTACGCGCGCGCACATCCGTTCAGTGCGTGCGAGTGTGTGTATGTATGTATGTGTGTGTGTGTGTCCTGTGTTTTGCAGTTGACTCTAGACCTCATCATTTGCTGCCAAATTGTTTTTTTTTTGGGGGTGGGAGGGGATTTTACTTAAGGAGCATTAAGTAATATCAGCATTCTTTTTTTGTTTTATAAGTAAGTATTATAACTGTTCTATGGTCTTTTGGTTCATTTTGCAACCATCAGCTTTTTATGAAGTGTGCCAGTCATGGGGACCTCAAACCTCACGCCAGTTTCCAATATACTTGAGGGAACATTTCACTAAAACACTTATGTCAACCACGAAATAAACAACTAAATCCATTTACTTCTTACTTCAATTAAACAATTTTATGCTATTTCTGAAACATCAGTGGGAACTTACTGTATGCTCTTAAGACGTGGGAGTGAAGCAGAAAAACAAACAAACAAACGAAAAAAACAAACAAACAAAAAAAAAACAAAAACAGAAAACTGTTTTAAAGAATGCTTGTTTACTCAAACGAAATGGACTCACGGTTCTGTCGGGTTTTTACTGTCCTCTGCGCTGGTTTTACGCGTGCAGCACTCACGTCCTCATTGTTTGAGAATAGCGAGGAGACGATGTTGTGTTTTTAAACTCGAGTGTAAACCAGTGAAACCCCTCCCTCTTCTGACTGACATGTGACAGGCCACGCCTCTGAAAGGGGTGGGATCGGTCAAAGAACTTTTGAAGCGTTAAGTCTGATTTACAATACTGTAACAATGAATAAAAAACATTGACTATCTTGACCTTTCTGTGTCCTTGGAGGATTTTTTTGTTTTTCTTTTGTTATTCACCCGTCTATGTATATATATATATATGTGTGTGTGTGTGTATTTAATGATTAAATGTGCTCTACACCATCCTATAATAGTTAGAGATAGTTGAGATATGATGGCAGCTAACAAGGGTGAAATATTGTGACAGTGTGGTCTGTTTCTTGCAGACAATGTAGTGTCCGGTTGACCATCTAGGTGAAATATCAGTGTCAAAGTCAGTAGAAAATGGTGACTTGAATTTGCTATGAATTTCAAAGAACAACCAGAATTCTCACAAGCAGAGCTTGCAAACATACATGATGAATCAATGTGATATCCCAAGGTTTACGTCCACTAGGAGGAGAGACCGTAACCCCTTATACTGTCGCGATCGATCGGCTGAATTATCCCCCTTTTTCTCAAAATTTTAATGAGATGAGTTCTGTTCCAACCGATTCACTTTTATTTGCGTCAGTTCTCTGTAAGTTATTATTAACTGATGCTCTCTGTTTGTTTGTATTAGTCATGTGCTAACTCTTTCGCTCTCCTGTCTCGTGCGCAAGTCTTTTGCACGATGACGTTGGTGTGACTTCTTTTTCTTTTTTTCTTTTTCTTTTTTTTTTTTTTTTTGGTGGTGGTTCCGGGGACACTGAGCCGCAGATGTCACTTACATTTTGTCACACGTGAGCTTGATTGATCCAGCTGAGTGAACAGATGTTTTTAATCTAGCCTAATTCCTCCTCTTGTCTGCCCAAATGGTGTCCTCTCTCTCTCTCTCTCTCTCTCTCTCTCTCTCTCTCTGCCGTCCCCGCTGTCCCAGGCCGCCCGGGGCGGTGCCGCCGAGGTCCCCGTCGACCCCGTCGTTGGATTGGTGTCAGCAGACAGACTGCCTCTGTGTATTTGTAAAAATGATAAATGATACTCCATCCATTCACCCCTCCTTCTACCCATCCAGCCACCTGTCCATCCATCCATCCATCCATCCATCCATCCGTCCGTCCAAACATCCATCCATCCATCTCTTTTTGTCTTTCTGTTCTGTTTAGGTCTAGAGGTTAGGGAACTGGGCTTGTGACCGAAGGGGGTGGGGGGGGGGTGGGGGGGGGGTTCAGGTGTGCAAAAGGTACCAGTCTGGTGAGGAATTACAAACAGTACAGTCTTAATGTAAAAGAAAACACACTAGCAGACAAAATAACACAACAGAAGCAGCAGGCGACACAGCCACAGCAGCACAGGACGATGACAAGTCACGAAACCGCGGCAACCGCAAGGACGAGGGGCACGACGATGAAGAGGAGGATGACAGGGAGGAAATGAAGAGAACAGGGGTGGGGGGGGGGGCAAACTTGGGAGGAAGACAGCCACGCTCATTCAAGACATTCATAATCAAGCATAAGTTACATACACAAGCAGAAGATGAGGGAGGGGGGGAAAGAGAGCATTAGTGGGGTATCAGGACTTAATAATGGACATAAAGAATGTAGTGCATAGATTCATTATGGCAGCAAAACTAATGACTGTGGAAGATGCAGGGCCACACATGGCCACGCAGGGTGAGTAGGGCCAGGGACCACGGGGCATGGAGACAAGGTCAAGCCAACGACCTAACGATTAGGAGCTGCATCCATGCACCGAGACACAGACAAGAACCACTCACAAAGACAGAGGAGAACTGGTCAGTTAGAGAGAACAACACGGTCAAGACAGAAAGTAGTGGAGAAAGAGAGAGGCCTAGACTGGCAGAAACTAAACTATGACAGGAAACCCTACAGGCGGAGACTGAGCCTCCGTTACTGGTCAAATTAGATGAGATGAGACTTTATCCTGGTTTTAAAGGTGTCAGGAGAGTTTGCCCCTCTCATTTCCGTAGGTAGACCATTCCAAAGGAAGGGAGAGCGATAGGGAAAGGCTCGGCACCCAGTGGACCTCTTTTTAACTCTTGGAATGACTAATGATGGTGTGTGTGTGGGGGGGGGGGTATTATAGCTTGTAATTAATTAAGATAAGTAGGCTAGCACAAACCCACGTAGAATTTTATATGTCAATAAGAGGACCTTAAACTCTGCCCTTGCATGAATTTGGAGCCAATGAAGGGAAGCCAGGACAGGTGTAATGTGATCAAACTTCCTCGTTCTGGTCAGGATTCTGGCAGTGTCATTCTGGACTAGCTGAAGACTATTGGTACTAGAGGCAGGCAGACCAGAGTACAGAACATTGCAGTAATCGAGGCGAGATGTGACAAATGCGTGAACAACAGTTTCTGCATCAGCCATACTTAGAACGGGCCTAGTTTTAGCGGAGGTAACAAAAGGCAGTTTTGGTTGTGTTCTTGATATGAGTGACTAGCGAGAGAACTAGAGTCAAAAACCACACCAAGGTTTTTAGTTACAGAATTTTGAGAGATGATGCAGTTGTCAAAATTTAGGGTAATATCACTAAAAAGATGCTTATGCGTAGGGGGGACCAATGACCAGCATTTCGTTCTTGCCTGCGTTAAGCATTGGGAAATTTGAAGGCGGCCCTGTAGTTCTCAACGGCTGGGGTGAGGCCAACGGAACAGGCTCCAGAAATGTCATGCCTTCCCTGGTTCATGTTAACAGGATCATTTTCAGCAAACACAGATCTATCACAGAGCACGGCCTAATCTGGAGAGGATATAATCTCTTGGCTCATTGTTCTCTTGGGAATACTGTAAAGGTTCTCTAAAGAGCACTGAAAAGGAAGCGGTTCAGCACATCATCTCAGTGAAAGACAAAGGTTTATTGAGCTCTTGGCTGCCGTAGTTTAGAGAGAGAGAAAAAAAACTTCCATCAATCCAAATATTTAGGAGAGCTTGTCCAAATTTATAATCTGAACCTACGGTTGAAAGGAATCGGTTTGACCTCCTTTGGCTGCGGTAAATATAAACCCACTCAACGAGCTGCATGTAATCTGAGCAACCACAGAGCCAAAATCGGTATCAGAATTCACATTTCTGAAGGCATTTGCATTACGTCATTGGAAAGGCACTCAGCTTTTAAACTCGTAAATGCAGCAAAACGGCAGCACAATAAAACACAATCTAGTCATTACAACAAATATTTTTAGAGGTAGAGGTAGGTTAGCCGGAAGGATGTGGTTAGTGGTTACATCATCAGGTCTCATTGGTTAAAGAACCAGAGTCATCCAGTTTGGAATATAGAAACAGTGGATTAAATGGAGCGAAAAAAAAGAAAGATAAATGAAGTAAGGGATTAGCGTGGCAATAGAGAAAGAAACCGTCTAGATATGCCTATAAAGAGCGATTAAAAAAAATAGATTACGTCACTTTTTATTGTAATGATGTAATGCTTTTGAAGTCTCCTCCCTTTTCTGTCCGTCTCTCTCACTCTCTTTGTTCGTGTCCCATAGCTCAAGAAACACTTCCAACTTAAACTCTTGACCGCCAGTTGAGTGAGTTAACATAGCGCCGTCGTCTGGTGATCCATGGTCTTTTAATTCAGTTTAAGACCCCATATCATTGAATCCTCGTTCATATTTACTGCCTTTAGTGAGGCTTGATATGATGAAATCCGTACCGTAATGTACCTTAATGCAGTCAAGCGGCGGAGGGTTAGATCAGACTTAAGACTTTTTCGCTTACGCCTGTCCTTTCATTTCCGCATTATTGAAGACATGGAGAGAGTTAAGGTAAAAACAAATGTGTCGATTTTGAGCATCCAGAATGATTATACACAATCAGAGAAACAGAAGCGGGTTGTCTTATTTTTAGAGGTGCCGTCCAAAACCAACACATCTGAACTGAAAGTATTAGCCCTGACAACTGAATTCAGTATGTTATTTTAATATGGTTTATTGTGAAATTCTCATGTTAATCTGGTACAGCCATTTACACTGTGTCCAATTATGACCCAAACATACTGATGTGAATTAAATGTAGGCCTAATCGAATACATTTAGCTCAGCAAATTCGCACAGTCAAACAGCTTCACTCCACTTTATAGAGTAAATCCAACTGATGTTCCAAGATTTGTGATGTGTATTACAAGTGGGAACAATTTTCAGTCAAGGGGTGTTAAATGGACATTAGAATGATGTCTTACTTATATTAGCTGATGGAGATTTATATTTAAAAAGAGCACGACAAAGGTCCGCTTAGGACATCAACTTTTCACTTAGCACCATCTCCGCCCATCTAATTTGCATAAATTTAGCAATATGACATAGTTACACATTGATAACGACGTGGTTGTTCCATACAATTCCTTATATGTTGATTTTCTCGCCTTTAAGATCAACAAAAAAGACTGTGAACATAAATCATGTTTATTAAACATTTTTTACGTAAGAGTCATGTAAGACTGTAATTAACTTGAAGCAGTTGAGGAAAAATATTATACTTTGGAACAGTTGACACTTTGGAAGTTTTAATTCATAAAAACCAAAAAGCAGTTAATGCAGTGTGCTTGCAAACATTTGAACAATTACATCAAATCTTTAGAAATAATTATGTCCGGAAAAGTATCTACCCGGATTCCGTTTCTGCTTAACCAAGACCAGCCTTATCATGCAGACTTTTCCGGGAATCTGACAAGCGTATTGGATGACTGTAATTATATTAGAAAGATCTCTAATCACTGCAATAAGAAGATGGAGGAAAAAAACCCCTACAGCTTCCGTTGTCCTGGATGTGATGTAACTGGGGGATTCTTTGCATTACAAGACCACCGTGGGCAGCTTAGCCCAGCGTTAGCAACAGATGTGCCCCGGCAGCGCTGGTGCATCTGGCGCTGAGGTAGAGTTAAGACTGGAGCTTAAAGACGACGAGGGGTCAAGGTGAAAAGGGTGAGAGGGTGAAATCGGGAGCGGTGGGTTTGAGACAGAAGGTTAAGCAGCGGTGAAAATGATTCCTGTCAGTGTTAATGTGGGCTTCGACATTCCTGTTTGGGATCTTGGAGTTCAGCAGGATTCGCGTCACATTTCCACTATGAACTGTGGCATTAATATCGGATTTCCAACTGATTATTAGTCCCCAGGTTTCTGACGGCCAACCTCGCCTTTGCCCTGTTGCTTTACTGCTGTAAAAGCCATAGAGGATTCAGAAGTGTTGCTTAACTGAAAGAAAAGAAACGGCCCAATCTGATTTTCATAGCCGAGGCCAATTCAGTGTTCCTAGATTCTCCGAAACTCTCACATTCTTTCAAATTAGCGATTCTTTTGTTTTTATTATTTATTCTTTTTTTTTTTTTTTTTTTTTAATTACCTTTTTTCATCCTACAGACAGTTCCATAAAGCTTACATGATTGGTTTGTATGCTGTCTCTCGTTGAAGTCGCTTTGAATACAAGTGTCTGCTAGATAAATAAATGTGGATGTAAATGTGACGAATAAATTTCCTGGCATCTGATTTCAGTTTTCGAGTGCGTCTTTCATTCGGTTTCTTTCCGAATGTTTTGTTGTTTCGGAGCGCGGAGATTCACTCTGTCAGTAATATAGTGGAGGCAGAAAGGGGTGAAAATAAAGAGGGAGATGTGGAAAGGACAATCAGCCCGAGATTAACCGATGACCTCCCGTCCGCTCCAATCAAATGATAAAGAAATTACAATCTCAGAAGATTACGATCAAACTGGAAAATAGTGTTTAAGCATATGTTCAGATACACTCGTCAAAGTATACAAACTCACTCTCTCTCTCCCTCTCTCTCCTGCTCTCTCCCTCTATTCTTCTATCCTTGTCTTCCCTTTCAAAGTTTTTTTCTTCCTGTTTTGTCTTTCTGTGCAGTTCTGGTACGTAGTGGGATTAAACTGGATTATCACTGTACAAAAAGATAGGATTGTTCATTTTATTCTGAGGGTTACAGTTTTAGTCTTTGGCGGACAGGTGTGAGGAACAAGACTTTGGGAATGTTCAGTACAATTTTCTGACTCATTTGTTTTCATTCATCCATGCATGAGTGACCTTAAAGATGTCAGATGTCTAGAGTGATCTCCCATGTGATCAATTGAAAAAATATGTTTTCGAAAAGATGGGCAAAAATTTTAAATGTTAAAATTTTCATCAAATGTGACATATTTGACAACAACCAAAGAAAATAGAAAGCAGAAACTGTAACATAGTTCAAATCTACCAAAACATTTTGGATTTTTTTTTTAATCTTTTTTTTTAAATTTGAAAACTGTCCCCTTGTGGCTTGGCTTGCTGTTTCTCTTTTTTACCCCCTCCCCTTATATTTAATCCCAAAACAGCAGATATTCTCAAAGGAGTCCCCCCCCCCCCCCCCATCCCTCAGCCATCTGCTAATCCCAGAGAGAGGCCCATGATGTGGATTACAGAGACTGCATTAATCCTAAATCCATGGAGCGGATTATGGTTTAAATTGTTTATTTATGTACATAGCACATTGTTTTATTTCATTCATAAAATTACACACTTTTGTCATTAACTTACCTATTCTCCACCAACCATCCCCCACCCCCCCTACCCCTGCCCCCCCATACCAGGGAAAGACCTTGTCAATCAACTCCCTCCTCTGATACACTCAGGTAGCAGTGCACGCAGATTTACTGTGCCATGAACAGGAAGTCTAACACACGCGCGCACACACACACACACACACAAGCACACTTAACTGGACATTCAGGATTATATGTATAGGTATTTCAATATACACAGGCATATACAGGTTATAATAGGTTGATAAATTCAGTGAGGAGAAATCTATTCAATATACAATTATCACATGAGATTTGCAGTAAGCCAAAATTTGCAGTCAAAACAAAGACATACGCTGTCTACGTCACACTGTCCTCACTTGCCTGTCACCTTCTCCCTACACACACACACACACACATACACTCACTCACTCACTCACACACACACACACACACACACACACTCACTCACACACACACACACACACACACACACACATACACTCACTCACTCACACACACACACACACACACACGCACACACACACACACGCACACACACACTCCTGACCCCTTGGGTCATCTCATTCCCCAGTGCCTCAAGCTGTTTTTCATTTTCGAGACACACAAAACCTGATTACAATGGGGGGAAAAAAATATATGTGTATATTTAATAACATCGCAGTGTCATCCCCTGAACCTGAAAACATATGGCACTGCTTTTGAACTGAAATGAGAGTCAAAATTGAGGCTTTTAATTTACTCTGAGTTTTTATCTCAAAGAAAGAAAGAAAAAATGCATGCATATTCAGAATACAGCACGACACCCATCTTT